>NW_015440987.1:0-155329 GCF_000150705.2 Paracoccidioides lutzii | reverse complement strand
TCATTATTTATAACTTCAGCTCTTTAAATAACTTTGTATTTAAATTTCTTATTTATAAGTCTATATTGATAATTCATATTCTGCTGATGCTCTGACTTTACTATTAATCTCTAAAAAATTTTTCTTTAAATCACTATATTATATTCTTCTAATATCTCATTTTCAAATATCTATACTTTTGATCAAAATAGATATTAAATACTTATTATAAATCATATTTTTTACTTTATTAATTAAATTTATTTTAGAATTATATCAATACTTTTCAGATCTACTGACAGTATTAATATATTGAGAAATCTTCTCTCATCTATTTATAAATATAAAAATATAACTTTCATAATTGAAGTTTTTCTCTAATCATTAATGCTTATAATTTGATAACTTTTCTTTAATTTTAGAGCTTACTTTTAAAGCTTTGATACACTTTTATATGAAACTTGAGTTGATAAGAATATAGCAATTTGCATTAAAATTCACTAATTATCTTATAGAAATGATATATTTATTGAAAGTTATCTTGATATATATAGTAAAAGAATTTTCACTTATAAGCTTGTTCATATTCAAAGTCTTTAGTGTAAATATTTAATCTAAGAAGAAAACTTCTCTCAGCTTTAATCTTTTTCTAATTTAGTGATAGCAGTCTGAATATTTACTTCTTTTATCTTTATTTCTTACTTATATAAGTAATTTTATATCATATGACTCTTACTTTAACAGTTGAAATATTTTATATTTTTTATTCAATTATTATTTCTCAGTTTAATTTTAGTTACTTATAATAATATGACTAATATTGATTTATAATTACTTCTTCTCATAGAAATACTTTTATAATTACTTTAAGTTATAAAAGTTTCTTTATAGTTAATTTAATATTATTCTTAATTTTTACTATTTGACAATCACCAGCTGTTTTAATTATATATACTCTTAATATAATAAGTAGTTCAAGTATAAATCTCTTAAATCTTATTAAAAATTAAATAATTAATATATACTACTATAATTATATATTGAAAATTAAATAAAAGCTTATAAGATAAGTTTACTTTATAATTTTTTTTATAAATCTAAGCTTTATTAGTCAGATATAAAAATTTGATTATAAATATATGATAGTTATTATTATTTCTCATTATCAACTGTTAGTATTTTATCTTTATATTCTTAAACATATTAACATTATTATATATTTTTTGTAGATATTTAAACACTTTTTTTACTATTTTAAATTTCTTATAATAATTTTCTCTTATTTATGAGATTAAATATTTTATAGTTTTATTTTCTGTTCAGTTTTCAATATATATAATATAACTTTCTTCAATTGAAAAGTGATCAGTATTAATAGTTAACTTGTATTTTATTTATAAAAATTAATTTTTAAATATTAATTTTTTTTAATAATAAAATACTTTAAATTATTGAACTTTATAAATTATTATACTTTTTGTATTTCTACTAATCTAAATTATAAAATTAAAATATTTACAGTTTACAATAGTATATTTTATTTCTTTATCAAATTATTCATCTGTTAATTAAGCTCATTTATTTGTCTTTGTTTATTATCTCAATTATTTTTAACTCTGCTCAGAGTTTTTCATATCTCATTTATAAGACTAATAATCTTTTAATATACTTACTTTAAATTCTACTCAAATGTTTCAAAAAATATTTTCTTTAATATGAATTCTATTAATCTCATATTTCTTTTAGTCAAAGTTATTATATCTCAATTTAATCTTCATGAACTATTAAATTCTTTAACTTCTTCTGATATTTTAATGATTTTTTTAAAAGTTTAAAATAAAAGTATATAAAATTCTTAGAGATTTTTTATCTAAAAATCTACTTTAAAAAATGTAAAAAAGTAATTAATTTTAGTATTATATCATGACTTTGATCTAAATGCAAGTTAAACTGATGTTTAATTATTAACTAAATAAACTATTTCAATAAAATATTAAAATGATATCAAAAAAATAAATTAAAAAAAGACTATATTTATATAACTATTTTTTTAACACAGTTACTTCTTTTCTTAATATAATTACTAAATAGTTTCTGTGTTTACAATGTAATTGTTCACAGAGTAATTATGAGATTGATTGCTATGTCATTTCTAGACAGTTGCAATTATCATTTTCAATAAACTTATATTATTGAGAAGTCTAAACAAAGTCTGTTCTATATCTTCATAATAACTACTTGATAAATCTGAAAGAATATCAAAATCAGCAAAAGTTTTCAAACAGATAAAATTTTTTGATCATTGTTGAGATTATTATCTGAGACTTAATCTTTCTTCTATTTAATTTTCATACTTATTTGAATCAAATGTTATAAATGATGAAAAATATTGATAAATATTCACTTTTTGATGAAAAGCATATTTTCAACAATCATATCTCCAATTCTTGTCTAAATCTTACAAAAATAGAGGAAATAATCAGTTTCAGTGAGGGTTTTGAATGAGAGTATTTTTGAATCATATTTTGAAAGATTGAGTGAGTTTTGAGAAAAGCGCTTTTTTTTACCTTGAAAATAAAAAGAGTAATAAGAATGGCAATTAACTGCTTGATTATTTTTCTAGCAGAGTTTAACAAACAGTTGCAGTTATGATTACAGTTTGAGAAACCATTTGAATGTAACTTGTCTTCAACCAATTAGAGTGTAAGACGTACTTATTTCTTTTGCTGCATTTTATACTTGGCCGTTGCAAGTGATGATTCAAGGTTAGGAGATCATGTGAATATAACTTCTCGTGAACCAATCAGAGTGCAAGGCCTCCTGGTGCATCTTTGCTGGCAGCTCCCGGGCCGTTGAAGTTATGCTTTTCCTTTTTCGGCGATCACTGAAACACTGCGTTCTTATTGGTTCGCTTTAGATGAATCCACGTGCTCTTATTGGTCAATAAGAAAGTAGATTCACGTGATTCCCCAGACCCGTAACCACTACAACGTTAAGCCCAACGCACAAGGTCGCATTGATCGTTGCGCTGTGTCATCTGACCGATGTTATTGTCCACCCCCAAACCTCCCAAAAATCGCTCAAGCTGAAAACCGGTTGGCCGGAAGACCACGTTGCTTTTCGGAATTGAATTCGTCGTTCTCATCGTGCTCTATTGCTACTGACCCAATCTTCGTATTATTATAACGTGAGGGTACCAGCAATAGTGGCGTGTGCTCTAACAGCTTGATGAGGGCTTCAGGGACGTACATGAAGTTAATACACGTTTGTATGTAACATCTCATATCTTCATTCGTACACACCTTGGGCCGGCTTGGGGGTCAGAGTAGACCTGCTCCCCGAGCCCGTTTATCTTGAATCTCTGCCCTTGATGACTGTGAAGAGGGAGATTTAGTGCCTACCGCAGCTGGCTCCATCTGCTACTGTTTATAAAACAAGAAATATAAGGGCTATGCAACAAAGATTTCTTTTTTAATCTGTTACACTGTGAGAGCACCCTGTTATGAAGCACTGATTCCTTCACCTATATATAGCCTATCTCCATCTCAAGAAAGAATTCATATCAATCGAACTTGCTGCAGGCGAACTTGATTGAGAAGGGCAAGTTCATTCGATCTTAATTGTTGATTTATCTATTTATAAAAAAAAATATATACCAAGTTAAATAATAAAAAAACCACTACTATTTATAACTATTTACGTTATGTATAGAATCTTGGTGTTTTATTACTCCATTTCACAGAAAAAGGTCTCTTCTTGGTTGCTCATGCATAAAACAAACACGGTAATAAACATGACTACAGCCAATAATAGTGCATACTCCCTATGTAAGGACGATTGATTATTTAACCATTGCAGAATCATAGTTTGTAGTACTATCCATATGAAGCGTCGCTGGAACTGCTACTATTTTAAGTCACCACGGATCAGATCGGGGCGACAGACCTCAAGCAAAATTGTTGCGATGGCATGGTATGTACAGCACCTAGCTCTCCTCCTCCCAGTCCTTAAAAAGACAACTACTTCGCAGAATCCAGAATGATTTAATATGTCAGATGGGAGTGCATTATGAACGCTGACTATCTACTCTCTTCGCTAAAAGTAATCTAACACTATTAATAACAGGTCTGTGTGTCGTTTGAATGTTGTTCGTAGGATTGTTGTTCGTAGGATTGTAGTTCGTAGGGTTGTTGTTTGTTAGAACTTACCACAACCTTCGCCCCATTTGTCTTTGTTGAATGAAGGCCGGATGTAGGTGTCCTTCAAGTGGATTAACAAACCAAAATGTTTAAAGCCCAAGGAAAAATGAACGAGAGTGAAGGGGAGAAAGTGAAAACAAACCAACTGTCACAAATACTTTAAAACAGCCAAAAAAAAAAAAAAAAAAAAAAAAATCACTCCAAAGAGTCATGGCACGCACATATATCCTATCCTCTGTATATATCTCTTTAGACCAAACTGTGTTGTTCTTATCAGACTCAGCTTTTTTATTCTTTACAGTTTGTGGCCCTTATCGGAAAATATCATTGCTTGCTTGATGTGCCGTGACTTGCCAGTTTTCTCATCGAAAAGAGAAAATCCATAATGAGCTGCGTTAGGTGGAGTGTAGACTATTTTCAAGGGGCGATTGCTCAAGTTAACAAATGTGTCTCATGTTTGACCAGCATAAGGTGAGGGGTGTTTTCAGGGTTTTTTTTTTTTTTTTTTTTCCCTTTTTGGGATGGGGTTGGGATGGGGTTCGGATAAACAGATGCTTTGTCGGGAGGACTTACGATGCAGCGAAATGGCAAAATTTTCTGGATCGGGATTGGAGATTTTATGCAGGCCAAGCTTTGAAAGAAAGAAGTGTCAGCCGTCAGAGTAAGGATAAACAGATAGGAAAGAAGCGTGTCGTGTTATCAGATCCTCACCTTGTCGGACATGTAGGTAACCTCGTTTTCCCAGAAGAGGGTCTCCTTGGTAACAGCCAAGGGCGACAGCTCGCCCTTCCGGAGCTTATCTTCCTCTGGCCAGGCGTATTGGGTCTCGCGCAGGGAGCCTTTGAGGATCTATTAGGGCATAGCCGCCTCCGCAGAGGGGGAAGTGTCAGTTGGGATGGCTTGAGACAGTGGAGGGAAATGTCGCCATTTCCCAAAGTGGACACAGGACAGCCAATCAGAACTCGCCTTCATCACGCAATGCGCATTGGCATGGTCGTGGATAGCGCTTGCCTTCCCAGGGCTCCAGACAAGAATCAACTAAGTTTGTTTCCTAGACGTTAGCTGTGGTGGATGAGAGCGATTGAGAGCCAATCGAAGGCCTTCATCTGCCAGCTGTCAGTGCCTGTCACTCACCAGATTGCTTTTGCCGTTTCCTTCGTCGACAAGGTTCCGCGTGTAGGCTCTACTAGCATCAGCAAAGGCGTAGCGCTCCCACTCACGCTCGTTGGAGGTGTAGCCTTCCATCAGCTTCTGGATGTCGAGCGGATCGACGTCGTCGGAATCTAGTCCCGAGCTTGTTCCCAGGGCCGCACTGAGGTCATCTACCAGTTTATGGAACGCGTCCAAGGGCGGGGTTGAGATTCCGTTCTCGAGATAAGGCATTGTGATGCAGGTAGGGGAAACGAAGTGAAAGTCAACGGGAATATTTTTTCTCTTAGGTCGAGAGGTGTTTTGTTTTAATTCTAGGGATATGCGACTGAATGCTTTGATGTATATAAAGGTGTCTAGAGTGCAGTAAAACCTGGAGGTTGGTTACATGTAGCAGGAGAATAAGAGAGTGCATCTAGCTGCAGGAACAAGAATTAGGCCGGCTGCTTGCTAAAACGTTTGAGTCAGAGTGAACTAAGGGCGGGCGGGGAACGACTATCACGGTATTTCAGTAGGAACCATGGGCTGTCCAGGACACGGTGGCTACTAACAAACAAACCATTTATAATTCTCTAAGGTGGGGACACTTTTTATTTAACTCTGGTTCAACCCCCTCATCTAAAAATAAGCACTTTCTACATATGCTCTCTGCAGACATACATCTCTATTCCACCCTCAACCGCCCTCAACACCAGGGTTAGGGGTAGATTAGGGTTAGTTAAGGAATAAGGAATATGCTCTGAGAAATGTGATAAAAATGACTGCCCATCAAGAGCATATATAGATGTGTGTGTGTGTGTGTGTGTGTGTGTGTGTGTGTGTGTGTGTGTTGATGTGTGTGTGCATGTTGTGTGAGAGATATACGTGTCGAGTGTATGTTAGATTTAAGGACGGTTGCCTGGCTGTCTCCACAATAATTTCCCGGGTCGTAGAAACCGTTGGAAACTTCTGAACCAAACGGATGTTTTTGCCACCCCTCGGGCAACTTTGAAAAGCCCATGAATTTGGCGCTTGGAGCCAAGCGGTAAGCGCACGTGGAATATTCATCAGCCCTTATCGTCACGTGATATTGAAATAGTGCTAGTTACTCATTGAGAATGATGACTAAGCTATGTTTTCCGGATCCTTTCTAATTAGTTAACTATTCCGTAATTAGTTAATTAGCTAAAATCTTTTGAACCACCAAAAAGGCAATCTGATGATATGAATCCACATGCAACGTCTAATATAATGACATCTGCAATAGCATAGGGCCGGTCTCTTCAATTTTTATTTTTTATTTTAATAGACCCCTTACCAAAGGCGAAACTCTCAATACCGCAACCATGGCGACTACTGTGGACAAGGTGCGTCCCCTTCCTCCTCCACGATCAGAGACAAGCTGGATATATAGCAACTAACAACTTCGGTACCTCAATTAGATCAAGGAAATTGAGACCGAAGTAGGCTCTTCCCTGCCTATCATTCCAATTTAGAACCCCGGAAGCTAATCAACCGATAGATGGCTCGGACTCAAAAAAATAAGGCTACCTCGTATCATTTAGGTGGGTTCGCCCGGGTTACATATACATATATTTAGATGTATCGGAGTGGTGGGAGGTCGGGTAGATTCGTAGGGCATAGCGCTAGGGCCATCTAGCTAATATGAATATGTTATGATTATCATTATCGTCGTTGCAGGTCAACTGAAAGCTAAACTTGCGAAGCTAAAAAGAGAGCTTCTGGCTCCGTCCTCTAGCGGCGGGGGCGGCGGTGGTTGTAAGTACCCTTCCATGCCGTCACTCGTCCTCATTCTCTGAACCATTTGCTTAAAGGTTTCTCCGTGTAGATGGCTTCGATGTGGCACGTACTGGCGTAGCAAGCGTGTATGTATAATGTCAGTTAAGCAAATGTTGGCGGAAACGTTCGGGACTGACGTTGACTTGTGCAAAATAGGGGCTTTATTGGCTTCCCATCCGTCGGGAAGAGTACTTTGATGAGCAAATTAACTGGACAGCATTCTGAGGGTAAGTCAACCCACGACCACGTCTGGGTTCATGCTGGGAGGAAGACTTATATAACTTTATCCCGCAGCCGCCGATTACGAATTCACGACTTTAACGACTGTACCCGGCCAGGTAATATATAACGGCGCAAAAATTCAAATGCTTGATTTGCCCGGTATCATCCAAGGAGCAAAGGATGGCAAAGGCCGTGGTCGACAGGTTATTGCCGTTGCCAAAACGTGCCATCTTATTTTCATCGTACTGGATGTTAACAAGCCGTTGACGGATAAGAAAATCATCGAGTCAGAATTGGAAGGCTTCGGTATCAGGATAAACAAGGCACCGCCCAACATAGTATTTAAGAAAAAGGACAAAGGTGGTATTTCCATCACGAGTACTGTGCCACTAACGAATGTCGATCACGATGTAAGCTCTTGTCTCCTTAGTTTTCTCCATCTCTACGATCTGGATGCATATTTGTAGCAATCACGCTTAAATCAATTATGCAGGAAATTAAAGCGGTGATGAGCGAATATCGAATCTCTTCCGCGGACATTGCAATTCGGTGCGACGCAACGATTGATGATCTTATCGATGTACTCGAGACGAGAAGTCGGAGCTATATTCCCGTCGTCTATGCTTTGAACAAGATCGATTCTATATCAATCGAGGAGTTGGACCTACTCTATCGTATCCCGAACGCAGTTCCTATCAGTTCCGAACACGGTTGGAATATCGACGAGCTCCTCGAGCTTATGTGGGAAAAACTCGACCTAAGGAGAGTCTATACAAAGCCTAAGGGCAAGAATCCGGATTATACGTCTCCTGTGGTTTTGCGGAGTAATGCTTGCACTGTTGAAGATTTCGTAAGCCAACCTGTCCCCCTACGTCACGAAAAAGCAACATTGATAGTATGGGTGGAGCTTTAAACAAACAGCTAACCGTGTTCCGTAGTGCAATTCCATACATAAAACAATCGTAGATCAATTCAAACATGCAATCGTTTATGGTCGTTCGGTCAAGCATCAACCTCAGCGAGTGGGACTCAGCCATGAACTCGCTGATGAGGACATAAGTAAGCAACAACGCCATTATGACACACAAACCTCCCACCCTGCCTGTATGAAACCAAATTCTGAGAATTTACAGTCACGATCGTCAAGCGATAGAATCGATAACCAAGCAATGCAAAGAAGCTGCTGCGAAAAGGAAACCCTGATATCTGACAGGTATAACCAGCCAATACACGGACCCTTAACTTTCCTCCAACCTCACCCAAGATCCAAAGGTGTCAGCGAGATCTACGTTGGGAAATGAGATAAAACCCTTGTTTTTGCCAAATTTATTTATTTATTTTCTGATGATGATGGCTAATGTGCAAATCAATGTCATCAATCTTTTTCCTCATCTCTGATTCACTGCTTCCAGCACAAAGAAGCTTGGACCTCATCATGATAAAGAATGATGTCTATCTTTTCTTTCTCCCCTCTCATGTCAGCTGAGATGGCAACCCACACAGCTGTTGTTCTCATTCAGATTATCAAGACTGCCACTTGTTTTCTGTTATTATATACCTCATCAGGAGCAAGATTTTGTTTTATTTTGGATTGAATCTACCAGGTGTAGTGTTCAAATATCAATAATGGGTACACAACATCAACTTCATCCAGTGAGAGACACGGGAAGAAAAAAGAAAAAAGAGTCATGAATATTCAGCATAGGAGTTTTGAGCTTTCTTTGTTGTCAGTTGGGACGTGGAGGGTAATAAAGAGGAGTTGAACCTCTTTTCTTTTTCTTTTTCTTTTGTATGTATGAGAGTGAAAATGCATATTTCCCAACCAGGTATGATGCATTTGTTTGACCCTTGGGTACTACTGTTGGACGTCAAAAGAAATGAAAAAAGAAAAAGCTAAATGGCGGTATCTGAGTTGCGAAAAATGAAATTATATATAGTTTTCCTTCAACCTTCTTTTTCTTTCTTTTCTTTTTTTGTTCTTTTAAAGGTCAAAGTGCTAGTTGTAAAGATTTTTCACAATAGACTTGTATAACTATATCTTGCAAACTGCATTTTGAAAATTGATTCTCTTTCAAAATCTCTCTCTCTCTCTCTATATATATATATATATATGTAAGGATATTTCGTGTTTTCACATTTTAAATGAGAAAGGTTTTATCTCTATATCTACACACTCTGATTTCTGGCTTTCATTGACACATATTTGAAAAGCATTTTTTAATATTGCTGCCCCTTTAATGATAAGAACATAATGCATCTAAAAAAGAGAAGTTCCAACATAAATGTTTGTCATTAAAACATGAAATATAAAGTTTTCATCAATTATTAAATTCAGTATCAAAAAAAGAAAAATGAAAAGAAAAGAAATAAATAAAAAAATAAAAAAAGAAAAAAAAAGGAAAAAGACAAAAAAATAAAGTTTAAAATCAAAATCAGAGAAAATTTAATATGATTAGATTTCAATTTTCTTCATCAACTTATTGAACATCTTACAAATCATATAAAGAGCTTTTCAATTAAATGAAACTTTTATGTTTTTATTTATTTTTTAATATTTAATTTTATTCATATAGGAAGTTTTTTGATCTATTCATTATTTATAAATGTATTGATGATGTATTTTGCAAAATGAATATATATATTGTTATTTGCTATCATCTATAAAATTATATACATATCAATTTTAATATTTAAACAGGTCAAGGTCACCTTTACTTCCATTTTCATAAGTTATCAAGAAAAAAAAAATTAAATAAATTATATATATATATATATATATATATTGTTTTTCTTTTTTCTATTTTTCATTTCTCTAATCATCTAGGCATTTTGCTTTCCTTTAAACCTATATATAGGCAGCTAGGTTTGCGGTACTTTTGAAATAAATAAGAAATATCAGAAGCAGTGTTCTGTATCATGAATCTTTAAAGACTTTGATGAGAAATCACAATATGTAACTGCTTCAGCAGTTATCGCTGAGTTGAGGATTTTAGAAGCTTGTGATAGCTTAAGCAATGGTAGTTCTAGGACACGAACGAGAAGAGAAAGAATTTAATCCCAGGTTGGTAATTTGAGCTTCTCTTGAGTGTCACTTGATAAAACCTTGAAAGAGGGCCATCAAAGCCACGATATATCAAAATCCCCAGCTGGGTCACCCTGAAAAGGGTAGATATGTTGCGATTCTCATCATTGGCTCTGCTGTTCCTGGTTCCCGATCTTGTAGATACGTTCCCTCCTTAAGTTTTGAGGTATTGAAAAATTGTACACCTCACTATATCCAAAGTATTGGTATCTGATTTCTGAGCATATGAAGGTTAGAGAGAGAGTTTCAATTTTCAAGCCATCTGAGGTGTTCTTACGTTCTTTGTGTGGAAATAACATTCGTCAGTTTGCCCATAAAACCTTTTCAATTTTTCATGTTTGCCGATGAGTTTGTTCATAATCTGATATATTGACTGCTCTGTTAATCAGCCAATCCCTTCTTTATCAGGGTTACCTAGATATCCTTTTTTTTTTGTCATTTATCTCCCCCCACTCACCCCACCTTGTAGCGCTCTTTAGCTAATAGGAGAAAAAAAACATTATCCCATCTATGAGAATTTAATTTGTGGATCAAATTTCCCCGCTGCACAAATGACAACTCCCCTGTTCTGATTTCATCAGCAAGCCCAGTTTTGTTAGGAATTTTACCAAGCTCAACACGAGAAAGAAGCTGGCAAGTTGCGCAAACTGTGGCAGATCAGCTTCCTGTTCGGAGTATTTTGCTTTTTCCTTTTTCTTCGCTCCGAGCTGCCTTAGGACATTCAATGATAATCCAGAAAAAGAGGTTGGATTATCTATTGAGAGAGGAAAACGAGGAAGGAAGTATGAAAATTTAAACGAATTAAAATCTAGAGCAGGTGACAAATTTACCTACTTCGTTTGAAATGGCAAGAAAACATTTTCCTCGGTTTAAGACCAGCTGTGAAGTTACGGACGGAGTCAGTAAAAGATGGCGCCAACGTGCAGGGCATTATTCTGGGTGCGAAATTGCACGTCAAGCTTATTGGAACGAAGGGTTCGATGTGTGTCGCAAGAGCCTAAACTCCATCTGTCTAGATCAGCATACCAACGGGGAAGATTGGGGATGTTTCCGTCTTGGCATATAACAGACAAGGCATGTGTCGGAATCAAGTTCTTGGGAAAAGTGGGGGAGGGGCAGCATACGCTGATGGCTGCGAGTCCAGACCCATCGCAAGAGAGGGATTATGTACTCCGGTGCGGAGTAACACTTTCCGTGGAGAAATTATTGGATTGCCCCAAGTCGCAGAGTTTGAGATGGGTTAATCCAACTTGCTCTAGGAGTCAACCCTGCAGCTTGTGTATGTGTGAGGGCTTTGCTTTCGCTTTTGGACTTTGGGATCTTAAATGATGTTAAAACAATGGAATAACTAAGGCTCCTGTAAAAATAAAGTAACTCAGGGGGTAAAATCATGAGCTTTTTTTTTTTTTTTGACATTCCATCCACCTTGTTTCGTGGTGGTCAATTGCACAGGAAATCTAGCTTGAGATGAAATATGGAATGAACACCTTTGCACCATTTTGCTGTCAATTGAGTTTGGAGGAAGAGCTTGTTGAGGCCTGAGGATATAAATTGTTGCAATCACTCATGGTTTCATTCCAGATGAGGTTTGGTCTTGCAATAATTTCCCTGAAAAACTAATCCGCATATGATATTGCTTTCAATTTACTGTGAATTCTGTGGTTAAAGAACTGAAGACCAACAATTTCCCTAGCGACGCAAATTCTTAACGTGGCTTTGAGTGAGAACCCTTTGATGACAGTGATATTTAAGCTCGGCAAGGCCTTGGCTGCGTAATACAGCCGAAGAAAGCTGATGATCTTGGCTGTTCAGCTCTTGTTTTTTGAGGCAGCCCTTGACACACATCAGAAAAGCTATTTGTTTCCTCAACTTCAATGCTTGTGATGAGGAATGGTTAATTTTACTCACAAAGATTGGCGTACCGCAACATAAATATTGGCTGAGAAAAAAAGAAAATTAGGCAAATATTCTACCACGTCGAGAATGGACAAAATTGACGACGCCATTTCCGGGGGTTCGATCCATTGTAACAGCGGACCAGAGGTGAGAAACGTGCGTTTTCTTTTCCGTAAAAGAATAGAGGATGGCCAAGCCAGTTCAAACTAGGGTCTGCATCTTGCTTTGCTCTGCGGAAGCGGGCGGAGGAATCAGCTTTCAACACCTTCTTTCCTGACGGCCCTGACCGGATACTTGGAAGGACAGGGCTGATATCTGATCCATGGTTGGCTCGACGCCATCGAGTTAATTTAGACTGATCATTTTTTCCTAACTGGTCGGTTTTAGGTCCAAGTTTTGGCTTGTCAAGTGGAGCTACAGCTCCGATGGCAGATCTCGAGTCTGTTTTAACTTTAAGGTTCTGGGAAGGGCAATAATATCTGCGCAAAATTATCCTGCCACAAGCAGGCTTATTACGAACCTAGCACGGAGGCTCAAGAGTTCGATGCCCTGGTACGGAGTATATGGAATAATATGTCTGCAACAGCGTACCTGCTTCTGTGGATGTTGATAAGGATCCCAACCCACATAAGAATGATTTTCGTCCAGGAACCCTGGTATCCAGGGCGACTGGAGACTGTGATGTGGGATTGATCGGCTAGGTCCCTTGCCCATGGTAATACGGACAAGGGCTATTTAAGGATAATAAAGAGTTGATGGGGAGATATACTCAGTGCAAACTCCGCAAGAAACTTGGATGTAAGAATATGGACTGCGTGAAATTCTACTCTGACGGTGCGTGACGATAACTTGCATCATTATCCCCACAGGCAAAGACTTTAAAAGTATTTTTCCACTCAGGCCAAACGTCATCGTTCTCTCTGGCCACAGCCATCAATTCTTGTTGGAGCTCCAACCTCCCAACAGTCAAGTGTCAACAGTCAACAGTCAACGATCGACTATCAACGGTCAAATAGTTGACAGCAGACCACAGTTTTAGCCTCACTTGCAGAGTGTAACCCACGAACAATTCAAAACCAGATTCGGTGTCTTGGGTAGAGGGTCCCATTGATATATAGGTTACGACGGTTACGGAGGATAGCTCTGGCGGTCATTGCTCCGTCCCAATGCGATTCCAATTCTGCCCATTATGAAAAGTAAAACGCGCAAAAGTATCCGACTTGGATCAACGACACTCTGAACCCTGAGCCTTAAAGGAGAGTCTGCTTCCAATTTCTACCCTTGTTGTGATAGGTTCAATCCATATCCACTGTATGATACCCGCAAAACTTACTATCGTCTGTACATATCACGCTGGGGCATTTTCTCACAGGCATCAGGGAAGATATGGCGACTCCGAAAATGATATCGATTTGAATTAAGGAGCTAAGACCAAGATCGACAACCTTTCGATAGGTTCAAGTGCTTACTTGACTTTGATATCTTCTAATAATAAGAACACTCCTTGGGAATATTAGCAATCTATAATGAAAGATGCGTTGGCCTGTTTATGTTGAAGCCTCACATGCAACGTCGAGATGGACTCGATTGTTCCATAAATCAGCGCTTCTCGTTCATCTTTCGGAACAGTTCCAATCATGAGATGTTGATGAATGGAAGGAAGTATTGAAGGACGAGGGGATTCCGATTCGACATCCGTTGAATACTCCAGGCACATGGCTTTTCAATCCAATAACCAGAAATTAACCTTTACTTCTAACGCTGACTGGCACATGGTGGTGGTTGAGACCATGTTCCTTTCTTGACCTCTCCTACACTCATGAAGCTCTTGTTCCGTCAAATACTGGAAATTTGCAAATATGAAGAAGGTTTTGTTCCCTAACCCTTAACCCGTAAAACCGCCAACAATTTCCTCTCCAGGATGGCGCAACTTAGAACCCAAGACTCGTATGGATGCTCTCAAAGGGATTGGATTTCGTGAGAGCGGGTAAGATATGAAAAAGGAAAAAAAAAAAAGGAAAAACAGACTAATTCTTGAACAACCACCGCCGTCGCTCGACTTTCATGCAATCGCGTCCGCTGAAAAGCCAACCGGCATGGATCTCCCCTTGAACGAAGCGCCATGGAACCTGGGTCAGCGTCAACAAATGCAACAATCTAACCGGCCCGGACCCGTTTATTTTGGCGGCCTCCCTTGCTGCGCTTTTCAGAACGGTTACATCATGGTATCGCCTTACGAGCCATTTTAGATTGGTATTATTTGACAGGTAATGTATTGTACTGTATCGTTGTGGAAACCGTCCGGTTTTCTTTGGTGTATTATAAGTGCTTGCTTTTTCCTTTCCCTTTGGCCTGATTACCACATTAGTAAATAATAGTATGAAACTGGTGTTTTTTGGAAAGTGTCTTGACCCATCCCGCATCCTGGATTTCATCAACCAGGAGGGCAAAAACGATTTATCTTCCTAAATCCAGGCTTGGATATCTGTATCCCCTCTCACATGAGCACAAACAGATGCAAAAACCATACAGGTCCGATGTCTGTCAATTATCCAAGGGGGATTTCGAACGTTTTCGAAAATATCCATCAAAACACTATGGGTGCTTGCAAAACTTGTACGACATTTCAAGGGTCCTCTTTGACTCTAAAGGCGTCCTCCATTCCAGTCGAAGTGCCAATAGCATCTTGTCTTATGGGAAACTTTTGGGTTCTGCGAAGCTTACTCTTTGGCTTAGTTAAGTTTGGCTTATTTAAAGAGTTCCAAGGGCATATATCTCTCTGTATGTTGGCACCTCAGCCCAGCATCTGAAGATTTACAGATGTACCATCAAACGGATCTGGAGTTGGAGTTCTGCTGCATGTTCAAGCAAGTAGAATACCTCTTTTCCCAGCGAAATCAACTCTTTTTACCTTGATTGAATTGTCGTTTAAGCAATGATATCTGCCCTTCTCTTCCTGTTTTGCATATGATCGCATGCCGGCAGAGAACAGGCCCAAAAAGTGCAGATGGTCTCTCTTTTCATATACAGGCTCAGATGATCTGATGGCACGCGGATTTACCAGAGCCAATGATGTTAAGCAGAGATCGTCAAACCGTAATCTGGTGGCGGTGATGCAACTAAGGAAACTAGCAGCGCCATGCAAACGATTCGATATCAATGTGCCCAAAAAAAGGATCATTTGCGACAATTTGAAACTCCATCGAGGGTCTATCCGAAATGATCTTCGAACCTGGCTTTCACACCACGAGTCGACATCCCAGTGTCATTCCTATGCGTTCCGTTTTACTATTGATAATTTTTTAGCTGATGTTTCCACACCAAGATTGCTCTGGCCTAACTCCATTCCTGCCCTATCTATGCTATCCTGATTCATGGGGTTCCCCGCAGCGAAAACATTTCCTCCTTGACAGGTTTGGAGGCATATTCTGCGCCATTTGGTCTTCCTCCCCTCATATCTTTACAGAAATAAGGATTACTCAGAACCTGTCATCTTCGGCCCTCTTTTTCCCTCTCTCTGTGGATAGAATAGTGTATCGTCTATCCTTCCTTCGCTGAAACTTTTTCATGTGGCTGGGCTGTGACAGTATGAAGATAACACTGCTTTCCCGTGCTGACCGTATTCAAGCCTTCAGAACTCAGTCGATTCAGTCCAGTGTGCAGATAGGAGCGAAAACGGTCTCGCATCCAGTGTCAGATTCATACGAGAATTGGGAAACGCTTTTCTGCACTGGAATTGCCTGTCGAACAGGACCATACCGATTCTTTTAGAGTTCACTGGTACTCCGTTTTGTGAAGGGAAAATATGTTGTAGGCTATTTCCATTCGAGCATTGCCGATGAGGATCCTCCTTTCATCTTGTCCAACCAGGATCTCGAGGCGCCAACCTTCCATTCTTTTGTATTCGCCAATGGATGGTGGTATCGGTATCCATTTCCGTTATCTGCATTGAAGTAGCGTATTTCTAAGCCGTAATGGGATTTCTTTTGTAACAAGGCCAAATGCTGTTTCTAGTGCGTATTGTGAATGTTCTCTTAAGAGCCTTGGGCATTTGACATCTAGCTCTCCCCGCGATTTACGGCTCCATACTCCGTAGATTGGCTTTAACCCCTGTATCTTCGTCATTTACTCTGTACTAGTCCGCTTTGAGCCTTTATGGTCAAGCAGAGTCAATAATCCCCAATCTTTAACGGAATACTCCAAGCCGTTTTTTTTGTACTTTTCGGCGACCTCTGGACGGTTTTTTACCATTTTCTAATTTTTAACTTTATTCTCCCCAATTTTCCTGGATGCGCTATTCGTACTCTGTAAGTTCTTTTCTCTTTTTACCCTTTTTTCAAAGACACTAATCAGTCTTAGTTGATCTGTTCCTTACACTCATCCCTCTTTTGAGGGCTGCAAGGGTACTTTTGCACATTGTCGCTTCAGGTTGTGGTTTCGTGCTGTTACTCCAGATTATAAACAACACCCTCTGCGGCCCCTCACAGACCTCCTGTCGCTTCCGATAAATGAAGCTCAAAAACTGCATACCCGGGCTTGTCTGGTTTTGTACCTGGAGTGCTTCGTTTTGAACTGACTTGTTCCTTGCCAAACACCCTTCCTTCTATTCTTCCTTTCTTGAGTCAATTTGGATTCTTGTGTTTTACGCCGTTTAAGTATGAATCGAAATTTCCTTGATTTTCTATAGTTTGAGAACCCTCATCTTCCACTGCGCTTCTGCAGTTGATCGATTTACTGCCCACGTCATCTTGGAACATTCTTTTCCCCTAGTCGGCCCGCTCTTTCATGCCCTAACGTATTGAGAGATACACAACACGTGTATAAGGAAAAGAGTATTATTCTCCTCTTCTAAGTGATTAAAAGAAAGGGACAAACAGGGACATTGACAGATTCACTGGATATGGATACTGAAACCCAACCGCAAGACCATGATTTTGGCGCCCCTCAATGGGTTGATATGGGAGGGTACGGTCAATCCCAGCACCATTCGCCATTAAATGATTATAATAGCTTTGCATATGGCTCCTCACCCGTCATGCCAGTAGAACCTTCTTACAGCATGTCGATCCCACAGCCATATACATCCCAACAATTGCTACCTCTATCAACCCCGTCGCAGTGGCCGAGCATGTTGACCACCCAGTCGAATTTTCCACCAGTTCCTCTTCCACCGATGCCAATGTCATCTTTGCCCAGTTTGCATCCTATTCATACAGCTCCAATATCATCCAGTGCCCCTACACCGCGCAGAACTTTAACGGATAATGACCGACGTCGAATGTGTTTATATCACGAAGAAAATCCACATGTTAAGCAGACTGACATTGGAGGTAAGGGATAGCTTTTGATAATTCGGAAACACTCCTTTACAGCCTATCGTGCTAACTTATTTTGTTTGAATAGCCATGTTTGGTGTGGAACGAAGGTAGATATATATCGCAAACCTCGTCTGGCGTTTACCACTGTCCGTTTCCTAACTTCATTTGTCCCAGCACCGTTTCCAAAGTTTTACGGCAGAAGGAAAAGTATCTCTACCCCGATGACGGTAGCCGTTCGCCGATTAAAAAGTCGAAGGGCAAATTTCCGGACATTGAGCGGGCTTTATCAAATTGGGTTAGGAACCATCAACGCCAAGGTGGTCAGTTAAGCGATGCTATGATTAAGGAGAAGGCTCTTTTCTTTGCAAGTACTGTTGGTGGTCCCGAAAATCATCAAAAGATACTGAGCTCCAGTTGGCTAGAGAAATTTAAACAGAAGAACTATTTATTAAGTACACAGTCACGAAAGGGCTCAGTTGATACAGTGAACGAGCTAGAAATCCCTAAGAATGGGCTATCCAACACGTCCTTGTCGAGCCAAAACCCGAACGGCCTTTCTCCTCTGTCACAAAGTGGAACGACAACTCCTTCGCCTCTATCCCCAAAGCAGCGGCAATCCTCTTTGAAGCAAGAGAGCTTCGATGGAGCCTTGTCTGAGTATGCTTCTGAATTCCGAAAGCAGTCGCACTCTCAAAGCGCCAATTCAGTTGACAGAACAACCACACTTGCCACCACCATAACCAGTCCTAATTCGATTGTTTTCTCTGAGAACCCCTTCAGTCCCGAAAATCAATCACGTGTGCCTCCAGACTTGGGCAGCAATTCCAGTCGACCAAGAAGTCAGACATTCCCGATTGCCGGAACAGAGCCAAGTTCAGTTGCCAACGGATCGTCGGATCATGTGTCACCTAAAAATGTATTTCAGCCATCCACGTCCCCAGGTGTAGACGACGAAGAACACGGAAATACTCGTCCATCGTCGAGCGAATCATCAAGCATCAAGAGGAATCGCAGCAACCCAGAAATCAAAACCAGTTCCATGCAACCCCCATCTCTACCTAAATCCTCCACCGTCTCTCCTATTTCTTCCCCGGGTTCTCCTACCCACGATGAGGCACGTCGTGCCCTGGAGCTGGTTGTTAATTATTTTAACAACCAACCAGCCGGTCTGGGCGCACAGGAGTACCTAACCATCGGGAAGTTAATGGAAAAGCTAGAGCTGGCTCAAAACCAAGCCGTTGGACAGCGAGGGCTGCCTCGCATTGATGAACATTCTGACGGTCCCCGGGTGAGCAAGAAGAGAAGCATACACACGCTATAATTCGAAGGCGCGCCAAAATGGTGACTGCATGAGTGGTCATTACAAGATTATGGATGAGCCCGTTGTCAGGTTTTGTAATGTTTATTATGAGCTCTGTTAATTTTAACGGAGAACCATTGGTTGTCTTATTGTTTATGCATCAGCGGGCTCTAAAAAAAAGAAAGCGAAATCAAAGAGACTAAGGTTGTGATGGGTATGCGAAAAGTAACAATACGTTAAAGCTCCGTCATGACTTTTACTTTTCGTCGGCCACAGCGGCCGTCTCTGTGTTGCTTTTGACAGCAGAGACTTCCCCTTGGAAGATAAGGAGACAGACTTGTTGATTCAAACTTGAGAATCGGGTATCAAGGTCCTGAGCTGTGGGAGGATGCACACGCACCGCATGACAGCAAGGTCACGATAACTCTCTGTGATACAGCAAGACCAATAAATGGGGGAACCTGTTGTGCAATTCTGGGAACATTTTCTTGGCAACATCCAAACCCAGGGTGGACTTCGAACCACGGCAAACTGGGCCCCGTCAGCATTTCCCGCCTCTATCTACTCCAAGTGGGCTATGTTGCTGTCTTAACCTTTTCTATATGTTTACTTCTTTTCTTTTTTCGTGTTGTCTTTCTTCCGTATTGTTTTATTTTTTGGACCAATCTGTGCTCACTTGATAGTTGTCTGGTGCGTCCTTTTCAATGTCTTCTTTCCCTTTCTCTCTCGTCTTATTTCTCACACTTCATTGGAATCATATATTTATCTATCGGTGCATTGAGAAGGACGGGGATCTCACATGGAATCAGACAGAAGAAACAGTGCGTCTTGGTAGCTTCAACCCTCAGCGGCTTCAAACATCGAGGTCTATAAGTGTTGATATTTTGTTTATATGTGGATCCTTTTTCTCTCCCTCTTCATACGTTGTTTTCTCAACCCTCCTCCTTCGCGAAAGGGGCTCCAGTTTTGCTGATTTCTGGACTCACTGCAAGTTTTATTTCTATGTATGCCCTTCTGTTTTTGATATTCGACTCTTCTTTTTATGTTTGACTTTATTCCCCTCTATTGTTGTCTTTTGCTAGGAAAGTTATATATACACCGCTCGCGCGGATAGGGATATGGGGTAACCGGTACGAAAAGGATTAAAAGGGAAATTTTGGATACACGAATCTCCGGGTCTTGGGAAAAGGCTCAATTTACCAGCTGGCATTTTATCTTGCTAACTGGACATCCGTTGAACGTTTGGACTCTTTCTCAGGTTGTTTTGTTGTCATTGTTATTCACTCATCCCCTCGTTCCAATTTCAACTATTATCATCCAATTTGCCATTTCTTTTGCTACTTATCTCAATGCTCTCATATTAAAAGAATTCTTATATTAATCTGATACCGATTGACAAATATGAAAGATTATTAATTGGTTGCCGAATGTTCCCCTTTTCAATTGAAAATTGGTAGCCTCCAACTTTCATAGCTTCTCTATGCTTGGTTCTTACTATATATATGTGTATATGGGTGGGTCAAGAAAGCGCTGGGCAAGGATACGTTCGTGATCGTGGACGGCGGGATGAATTATATTAAAGGATAGAGGTACCACCTCTGGTGCAAGAGCCCATTTTTGTACATATTCAACCTAATTCACGGTATGTACTGCATATATCTTAAACGACTTGCTACAGTCATACCACCCTCTCTCCCCAAGGGGGGTTTTTGCTTCATCGGAAATTCCTACACTTTTACTAGCCCTTGTTGCTACCCCAGTTTTATGCGTCTTAATCTTCAATTTGTATTTGTTTGGTTCTCCATTGAAGGCAACTCTTCGAACTAAAAGAGGTATAAATCCGATATGAAGCATATGAATTACAGCTGTTAAAGAATGTATTTCTTCAAGTAGCTGTACCTCTCCCAGTCATGTAAACCTTGGAAAAGGTATCAGTCGTGGCATTAGCCCCGCCACAGATAGATAATGCATCACAATATTACGGTATACATATTAATTTATCCATTACAGTCTCTTCACATTAGCAGACATGACACCCTTGACCCATGAGAATTATGATAATAGTTTCACAATTTTTGACACGATATCTTCATGTATCTCCATGGAAAAAATTAATTGATCTCTTTCATTGAAATTGTACGTCAATAAAAATGGAGGCGTCTGGGGCCAAAAACGAGGGGTCTGACCAAGCGTGGGAATTAGAGTTACGTAAAGGGGCCCAAAGGCGCTTGAAAACGCACCAACAATGAGGATTTTATGGACATACAGAGAGCATGCCGTACGCATACTCCAGAGACTCATACCTAGTTATGGAAATATAACATTTATAATTTATAAAACAAAACTTAATGTCAGGCATAAGCTCATTGAAATATCTGGCTAGCCCGCATTTCTTGCCTCCTTTGTAAGCCGATGGTAATTCTACCCGTGTTTTAAAACTTTTACCCCTTGAAACTGGGATGGTCTGTGGTGCCCATTGGATTCTGGGACCTCGGGAGACCTTGGTCTAATTCGAGGCCAAGAAGTTCTGAAGCAAGATAAATGTAACCAGTCGAAGGCAATAAAACATGTTCAAGGCATATTTAATATCTACATGGCAGAAAAGTGAAATGATTGGGAACCGCGAAATAAGTACCCACATTACAAGTAAATGGAAATACCTCTCAAGTCCGCTCATCATTTATGCATGTAATTACAGTCCACCACGTCCATCCATGAATTCAGGAATAACTGATAGCTAAATCTCCGGTTCAATTTTATATGGATGCGTCTCCACGGTTTATATGCCCACACGCACAGATATACCTTCAGGAGTTAGGGGAGGACATCGGCGCCTATCATCACATCGCGTAGATATGCAAAATGAGAAAAGGGACAAGACTGGATCCTCAATCAGCATGACTTAAGTACACAGGTCACCAAAACAATGAGAGAAAGGAAAAGAAACTGCGATAGGAAGCAGTTAAACACCTGAGCTTCCAGAGATATTTGATCATTGGAGGCAACCTCTCATTCCCCATTTTACCTACAGATAGGAAGAGAAAAAAAAAAGAAAAGAAAAAGAAAAAAGAAAAAAAGAAAAAGAAAGAAAAAGAAAAGCCCCGTCAACACGATAACGCTGTTGGAAGCAGCTCCAAGAGAGCTCTAGAATTTCCATTAAATAAAAGTTAGCGGGGGGCTGCAGACGCCGCCGGGCTTTTCTTCTTGTTTTCGTCTCGACTTCTCTCTATTTTCGGGCGGTTAAAAAAAAAAAAAAAGAAAGAAAGAAAGGAAGGAAGAAAAGTAAGAAAAACAGGCCTTACTAGTTAATACGTAAGTGAACTAGTTAGTTAGCCAGAGGACATGAGATGGAACTAAAACCCATAATAAAAAGCAAACACATGCTCAGGACGCCTGAGCCACCTCCAAATATGACATTGTTATTATTCTCCAACATTGCAGGAGTTTATTGAGTGGTTCTTGCTTTTTTCCTTTTTTTTTACCCCTCCCCCCCATTTGCAGGCTTCGTTCAGTGGGGCTAGGAGATTGGGGAGAGCAAGCAGTGGGGGGGATGATTAACAAGCCACGCAATGCAGAAACGAGCAGGGAAAGAAAACCATCCGCGGATGGCTTCTTCCGAACATGTATGAATGGGTTTGCAGCACTCCATATAAGGGGGGCATGGAATCCGTAGATCAGCTGAAGCTGAAGAGAATATGTCCTCAGCAGCGGCAGTGGATTTTCACAGCAAATACACCTGGTTTTCCTCCGCAGCAAGCTTAGCAAGCCTGCATTTGCAAATTACAGAAAATTTTTGACATGGGACTACGTCAGTCTACATATGTGAGATTAATAGAAAACAAGTTGAGAAGATCATACCATACACAGGTAACAAATGAGCATTTGAGGAAGTAGATCTCGAGGAAAAAAAAAAAAAAAAAAAAAAAAAAGGTTTTCTAGACGCCCCGTTCAGCCATTAGTTCGGTTACTCCAAGTTCGGAGATTTCGGGCAGGAGTTTGACGAGCACCGTTTCGATGATTGAGTACATGAGATGTTTGTTACAATATGTATCCGCAAATAAATCTAATATATCACGTTCAATGGCGGAGAGGAGCAGCTCTTCTTGGTCGTCATTTGCTTCATGCTCGCCTAAGGACGCCCCGAGGGCTTGAGTATGAGGATGAGCAACACTATTTTTGTTCTCTCTATCCGGATTTGTATTGGGAGTGCTCATGGTTTTAGAATAGCGAAAGGAACCGGGAGCACTTTGTATGGGTTGAGATGCAGATGGGTTAACGCCAGACTTGCATGGACCATAAGCGGATCCGAGTCTCAGGTCAATATCCGTGTCAACGTTGGGTTCTCTGTTACTGTTGCGGTTGGAAGTGTTTGCTATATTCGTAGATTCTAATTTCAGTGTCTGTCGTGATTTTTCAGCTGTAGTTGTTGGAATACAAAATATTGCCAAAGCCACTCTGTGTGGGATTAGCGAGAGAATACTAGCCGCGCATGATCGCCTAATAAGATTTGCTTGGGATTTTGATGATGTTTGTGATTCCAACTTGGTTGAACCCGAGGAGCCGTTGGTTCCGACAGGAGCCTGAGGCACCGTCAAATCTGCTGATGATGACCTAGCAGTGGAAATGTTGGTGTTTAGACTGGGTTTGGAATTCAACGGGAAGAGCGTCGTTCGAATTGCAAGGAGCAAAACTGGCAAGATTGTGGGGGTCAATAGATGGTTCTGGATCGTCTCGTGTAAGAACCTGCGAGGAACCGAGTGAAAGTTGTCAGCAGGCAGGTCATAATTAATTCAGAGGGATCGTTCTGAACTTCAAGCGAGAGAAGGACAAGTGAATTTTGGAAATTTAAAGGGAAACAAAAAGAAATCTGAAAACAAACAAACACGCACACACACACCAAAAAAAAAAAAAAAAAAAAAAAAAAAAAAAAAAAAACCCTAAAAAAAACCTAAAAAAGAGAGAGAAAAGAGAGAAAGTCAAATAAGGCCCATTCATAATCAACGCTAAAAGTGAATATCATCACGAGCCTCCGCTATCTATCGATGGACAGACATATACGGAAGCATCACAATCGGAAAGGCGGAAAAAGGAGGAAAAGAGAGGAAGAGATATAATAGTTTTCTGTGATATTGATAGCCACCGAAAACTGGCACGGTGAAGGTAAGAGCTGCACAAATTGAGGTGTACCGATATCACTGGTTTAGACGGGATCAGAAGATACCCATTTCCCGAAATTTCAAGCCGGGAATTGGCTCACGAAGTGGGGAGATGGTCAAATCCTCGAGATGGTCGATTTTATACTGGCCTGGAATTTCGCCTTGCAGATAAGACAAGAGGGGATCATGTGGGGGACGATCAGACTGGAGCATCGACAGACATGGTGGGTCATGACCAACAAGAATGATCCATCCCGTGTGGAGCTCCAAGATATTTTGCTGTCACTGGCTGGCTGCTGCGAGGAAAGACAGGTGGAATAATCGACCAATGACACCGCCTGCTAAAGGGCTTAAAATAAACATATTTTGAGAGCGGACGGGAGGGAAAGGCCCGGCCCCGACGAAAAAGATCAAAAATGACGCATCAGTAGCAGCCAATGAGGAACCGGAGAGGATGTTAGCGACGACTGTTTGCGAGCGTTCTTTTTGGTCTGTCTGCTGATCCTATGATGATTGCTTTCTCAGGTGGCAGTTGAGAAGAAAAAAACCCAACACAGCCACTAGCATTGAAGTAGTGCATGAAAATACCGCCTTTCTGAAACTGGAAAGGTAAAAAACGGTCTAAAAAGACCGCTAGAAAGAAATGAAATAAAACAGACATCAGTGAGACGTGACTGGTGCAGCGTAATACGGTAAAACAACGTCACGGAAATGCAAGGGTCGGTAAAAAGATCTCCAAGGTAAAATACAAAACAAGGAGGGCAACGGAGGTACAGGGTTTTTGGGCATGTTCAAATCACCAACGCTGGTTGGTTGAGGGTAAGACTGCGGCTAGGTCTGTCCCTTGGGAGGATATTCAGGTGCTCATTGGATCAAGAGCAGCAACTATCAGATCAAGTGACTGAAAAACCACGCACGCAAGTCACCAGCAACCCCTCCCGCTCATTGTTTGCTTGGCATCTCTGGCAGATGCCACTGCAACAACTTATGATCGATAGTAAAATCGCCAGGGTTCTCACTACAGGGGATTGAGCGATCCTGCCCTACCCGCTGGTGCATATGACGCGCATGACAGACATCATCGAAGAAATGTGATGTCACAATCAAGACGCCTTCTCAATTTAAAGAATGGGAAGAAGACAATGCAATTCTGAGCTTTAAGGGTAATGTAACGTAAAAGGTTGGGCTTACCGGTCGACAATCTCCCCAGTGTTCCCGATCATTCCTGGTCCTTCAACCATCGCATGCTGGGTAAGAGCTAGAACCCCTCCGAGCCATGGCATTCGCTTTGGCACATCGACCAATTGCGACACCATGCCAAAGAGTCGATATTTAAGAACGGGACGCTGCAAGCTGCCCCTGTTGGTTAAATATTGTGCTTCACATGCAGGGTTGAGGGGGCTCGGTGGCGGAGATGAAGACGGCGCTTTCCGTGAAGCAACCGGAAGTGACGAGGACGCTGCTCGGAAAAGGCCAGCCACTGTAAATCGAAAAGCCAGATATATCAGATAGCAATATTGCAAGAAACTCCACAAAATCGCTGACAAATTTGATTTGTTTGCGACTGACGAATCGTCGCTGGCAGACTCCTCATTCGTTGAAAGAAGGCCGAACTTTTCAAGTCGACTTCTTTGAACGTGCTGCACCTTTTCGTTAGAACATCCCTCCTTTTTAATTACCGTGATAAGGTGTGTGACAATTTCCCAGATAAAAGGACCTTCACTGGCCTTGCCGCCGACCAATTCGCCCAGGATCATATCTGCCAAAATATCACCAACCAAAGTTCTCAGGCAATCATTCTCCAGATCCTCGGTTGGTAGAAGCACAGCTAAGATTCCCTGGGCAAGCAATTGACGGTAAACTGTTTCCCGTTTTTGCTGTTCTTCAGTCGTCTTCGGATCTGACAGGTCCGGGACGGGGGAGAGTGCTGGATGTGGGTTTAAAGTGTGGTAAACCGTACGGAAATAAGAGGCAGGGCAGTTTAGTTGCGGATTCTGGCTGGCGGTGCGGTAAGCTGGATTTAGTGGTAAACCCAGTTAGCTTCAACGTATAAAAATACACAACGCTCTGCTCCACTCTCACCAACAACATGCGCTTCAATCAGCGCAGGAATCTCATCCAAGACCAAAGAGTCCACATCTACTTGTCGCAGCCTTTGTTCTAGCGCACGGGTGCAATGGGCAATAATTTGAATAACTTCATCTGTAAAAGTATGGTCTGTCGTAATTTTGGAGTACCAGACATTAACAAACTCTTTAATTATGATGGCAATTAGAGCATAGAGCTGTAGGTCGACTTCGTTTGAACTTGTTAGCGGAGGAAGCAACTCTTCTAGCGATCGCGAGGTCCCCCTTTCCCGTTGGTCTGACCCATGACTATTGGATTGTGGACAGAGCACACGGCGGATCAGCGACGCTGTAGCTTTGTCGTTGGTTGCATCGGTCAGGCTGGTCGGAGCACTGAATTTGTTGGCTTGACTAGCTCGCGACGGGGAGCGAGATACTGAAGATGACTTGGAGGATGGCACAGAAAGTGTGGCGTCTTTGACTGATAATTCTATTGATCCAGGTTTCGTGGCGGCTCCTTGAAGACGTGATCGTCCACCGTTGTTGGTGGTGGTCATCTCTCTCCGTTTGAACTGTGTGCGGTCAACGCACTATCCAGCGGGATGGCATCGATTTCATGGAAGTCCGTCGCTCGCAAAAACCAGGGTTTCAAGACTGTCGGTATATTTACAGCTATATAGTTTTGACCTGGAAAGTGGCTGATCTAAGGATACCTGACACTCCAGGAAAAGCTGTCGTTAATTTGTTGTTTGATCCTTGTACAAGAACCATGATCCTTTATCATGCGGCTTGGACGGGCCGAGAATAAGTCCGAATTAGTTAAAGAGCTAGTGCCAATATGTACTAGCGCTCTAAAATTGCCGATGCGCTTGTTGTGATCGATAAATAACGAAACTCTAGGTACCTAGGTACCAAGTGGCGAACTTCAAGCTTCTGCGGGAAAATTGCAGCAACATCGGCGCATGAGAACAAATCCGTTAGTATGGAAGACCGAGAAAGCCCTACACATGGGCTGTTGTCGCATGAAGGATGGGTAACTCCTCTTTGGTTGGATTGCGACCCAGGTAGGTTTTAGCTGTTACTTTTGGCGTCAAGTCAAATAGAGCAAATAACTAACATATCCCATACAGGACATGATGTAAGTCACCCAGTTGACACTATATTTGACCCCTTCGCATACAGTATTACGGCAGAACTGAGTTTAACAGCCGTAAAAAGGATGCATTTGCGATTCTCTTAGCTGCCCACCATCCCGCTTTGAAATTGTTAGGGATCAGTACCGTCCATGGAAACAGCTCGCTCGAGAATACTACGCAGAATGCGGGAAGCATACTAGAAGCCATTGGCAGGTCAGACATTCCTGTGTATCCAGGCGCGGCAAAGCCGTTTTGCAGAGTTGCTGTCCACGCACCAAATATTCACGGTACGGATGCACATTCGTCTCTACTCGACTTTTGAGCTGGCCCACCTAGCATCAGTCCATTGCTAACATGAATATCTCATTCCTTTTTAGGTGAATCAGGCCTAGATGGTACATATCTACTCCCAGCACCAACGCGACCCCCGATGAAAAACTCAAATGCGATCCTTGCTATGCGAGACGCCCTTCTGGCGCAGCCTAAAAACACTGCCTGGCTAGTGGCAACTGGCACACTCACCAATGTCGGACTTCTTTTCGCAACGTTTCCCGAAGTTGCTGAACATGTTCGAGGTGTCAGCATAATGGGCGGGGCAATTGGTAACGGGTTCTCGGACGCCCCTATTTGCAAACGGCAAGGGGGGGAAGCTCGAATTGGAAACATCACACAGTGTGCGGAGTTTAATATCTACGTTAGAATCCCTTTTTATGAATTCAGTTGCATTATAGTCCTTCCCTTTCCTTACCTCACTCTAATGAAAATAGGGTGATCCCGAAGCCGCACAATCCATCTTTTCATCCCCGATTCTCGCAGCAAAAACCACCTTGATACCTCTAGACTTAACCCACCAGGTATTAGGTACACCCAAAGTGCAATCCCTAATTTTACAGACCGAACCCCAACAAGGCACGAACGGCACTTCATCAGTCCTCCGCCAGATCCTGTACGCTTTACTCGTCTTTTTTGCGAATACCTATGAAAGTGTTTTTGGTCTAGACGTCGGACCGCCACTGCATGACCCCGTTGCTGTTGCCGTGCTCCTGTCTAACCTAAACAACGGGAGTAGTGGAAGCAAGGCTCCGGAATTTCTCCGTTTCGACGATAGGGGCGGAGAGCGCTTCCTCGTCAACGTTGTCACCGATGGACAACATAGTTCGGACCCGGAATTTACGGGCGAGGTTGGCCGGACTCTTGCTAGCCTCCTAGAACCCGGGAAGGGCGGTGTCACTATACCACGCGGAGTCGACGTTGATGGATTTTGGAATGTCGTACTTGATTGCTTGAGGAGGGCGGATGATTGGAATGCATCACGTGCCAAAAGACTTCACGAATTGAATTGATAAGATCGACTTTTTGGATATACTTATGTAAGTTTGGAAGGTTGGTTTCCCCCCCTTATGATTCAATTGTTGATGAAAATGTGGGCTCTTTTTCTACGAATAGATTTATTTATCGAATTTATTCTCAACATAGACGCTCAGATAGTTTAGTGTAAAAACCATATTTATCCTATTCGCATCTACGGGATACTTTCCCTCTTGTTAAGCACATTACCTCTCCCTGGCGACTTTTACTCAATCCTCTCGATCTTGGAGAACTGGTATCGGAAAGACATAGCGACTCGGGATGCTTTGATGTCTTGTAGCATTCACAGTTCAGCGGAAAGTCATGGCATGTCATTGTAAATTGCCAATACCCCTTATCCCCCATCTTCACCTTCCCCTGTCTGGGAAATTGGGCTTTGAAATAATACAATAAACGGTACCAATTGCCAAAGGCAAGGTTTCTATTAACCATTCTTTTAGTTCATTCATTTCCTAATTCCGAAAATAGGGGAGGGGAGAGTACGTGAACCGAATGTTGCAGTGTATTGACCTCGGCTAGCGTTTGTTTCCAAGTTGCCTTGGTTCAACTCAGACGCCGACATCGAATGCAGTCAATCAGACAGACCTTCCAAGGAACCTATTGAAAACTAAAATTAGATTGACAGATGCAAAGGGAGAACTGGTGTGGTTGCAGATGTAATCGCAGATGCTTGCACCTTTGAAACCTGCGATCATGATGATACAACACAAAATACATCTACAGAAACATTTATATTTCAAGCTAAACCAGGAAATCAACAAACACCTGTTCCATCATTCACTTCTGCTGTTCGCATTCCTTTGATTATCTGTACCATTGTCTTGTCATCCCTTTTCTTGACCTTCCGCATCTTTACCCACAAAACACAAATATATGTCTATGCATAATTGATTGGATAGCTATATTCACTGCAGGCCACCGATAATGCATAACACTCTCGATGTGGGCTGCTTTTTGGGTTCCAAGCTAGTAGCAATTACGCCGGCAAACTGCATTGATCAATTTTCGATGATATTGAGTATTTTTGGGCCAGAAAAAAAGAAAACATCACCGACAATGGATGTCCTTCCGAACTGTTTATGAAAAAGAAAGGCGTCGACTATCTGATTTTCTGTAACTTTCTCACTGCCAGATGGATGGCTAAAATATCTCGATTTTTCACAGGAGGCTAAATTCCGATGGATCAGTTGGGATATTATTACCCCTGCAACGACTTTTGGACATGATAAATATTTAAATGTCCCAACCTGTTCCTCCCCTTCAGTGGGTCCAGATTCACCAGCGGATCACTGCAACCAAACACCGTCTCTTACACCAGCTACCGGGAGGCTACTGGAGACACTACTGTCTTTTGATTCCACATGTCGAGTCGACGCTGTCCGATATCCAGCAATTTAAAATAGGCTTAAACTCCGGGGGATCTTTGTACGTTTCATTCATCAAGAAGAGCGCCCGTCATATTTTCTCATGAGTTCTCACTTTTGTGCCACTTCCGCTTCCGCCGTGTAGCAGTAGGTTAGCCAGCTTCCACCAAGGTCCTAGATAACTTGCAACCTTTAGATTGGCACAGATGTGATTACTTGTGTCAATCGATAACATGCGCTCGATTTTCTCTATTCCGATAGCGCCAAGGTATCTTGTATTGCATTCCTGGGTTACCCTGTTGTTGTCTTCCAACTAAATGCTGTCGAATTCCATGATGATATCGTGAGCATGTTATCTCTCTGCGGCAGAACCAGCATCGGGAAACCTCGCTTTATAGTATGTCGCAATGGACTCCGCTCCGTTAAACCATGCGGATACTAGCAGCATCTCTACCTACCTAGATTTGCGGGATACCCATAGCTAGAATTGCATCATTCTTGCTTTGTTAATCCCTGCTAGGGCGGATATATTCAATCCTACGAAGAAGACTTACTGTGGATTGATGTGTCCTTTCTCGACATTTATCACCCTTCTCCCACCTATATAAGCTGGTATCATTCTCCCTGTCCATCATCCATCAATTTCACCGTCCATTCGTTCGTCTCCAAATCCCCTAGCTTGACGAATTCAATTATAATAGCTTCCCCAGCTTTACTACTCAACCCACCATTCCATCCTTGACAAAAGATTTAGCATGGGTAAAATCAGAACCATTGAGTATTTCCGTGTACTTCCACGTTGGCTGTTTGTTAAAGTTACTGATGAAGATGGAAACCATGGATGGGGTGAAAGCACATTAGAGGGACATTCAGAGGCCGTTGAGGGCAGCCTGAATGCTCTTTGTAAACGATTTCAAGGATATGAAGCAGAGTATGTCGAAAGAATCCATGCAAAGAAGAGGACTTATATATAATGGCTGATTTAATTGGTACAGTGACATCGAGCAAATCTGGCAGACGGCTTGGCGCCTAGGCTTCTACAGGGGGGGCGCTGTTTTCATGTCAGCAATCTCTGGCATTGACATTGCCCTTTGGGATCTCAAAGGCCGCCGGTTAGGCGTACCAATTCATCAGTTATTAGGAGGCAAGGTTCGCAACAAGATATCTGTTTATGCTTGGATTGGGGGTGACCGTCCTTCAGATGTTGAATCAGCGGCTAGAGCCCGGTTGGCCCAAGGGTTTAAGGTAATCAAAATGAATGCTACTGAGGACGTGAACTGGCTTGACTCTCCCCGAGCTCTCGAATCCTGCATCCAACGACTAAGAGCCGTAAAGGCTCTGGGACTTGACGTTGCTCTCGACTTCCATGGCCGTCTACATAAACCAATGGCCAAGCAGCTGGCTAAACTAGTTGAGCCCTATCATCCCTTATTCATTGAAGAACCACTCCTCTCGGAGCATCCCGAGGGAATCAAACATTTTTCAAAGCAGGTTTCCACACCGATTGCCCTGGGAGAACGGCTTTACCACCGATGGGACGTCAAACGGTTCCTGGAAGATGCGAGCGTCGATATCCTACAGCCAGATATCAGTCATTGCGGGGGTATCTCCGAAATCCGCCGCATCGCAGCCATGGCAGAGGCATACGATGTGGCGATGGCCCCGCACTGCCCGCTGGGGCCCATCTCACTCGCTGCTAGCATGCAGATTGACCTCACAATTCCAAACTTTGTCATCCAGGAAATGAGCCTAGGGATCCACTATAACACGGATGCGGGGGAGTATGATATCACCAACTATGTGACAGACCCTTCAGTTTTTGATGTCAAGGACGGCCATGTTGACGCTCTAATGAAACCTGGCTTGGGAATCGAGGTAAATGAGGAGGAAGTGCGCCGTGTTGCTGAAACCGCGGCATCATGGCTACCAAAGGAGTTCTATGGGATTGATGGGGGTATTCGGGAGTGGTAACTGATGCCCGCTGCTCTGCTTGTACTTGGATTTTTTGTTTTCCCATTGTAATCAGACTGAGATGGTAGGGAATAAACGGTTATTATTGTCTTAAATATCTCACTCGCTGATTTTCCTTTTCCGAGAGGTTGTAGGCGAACACTGTAATCTGGTTTTACTTTGGGTCTGGTCATAGAATTCTATAATGAACGATAGTAAGCAATGTATTATGCTTGGTATAGTATTGGATAAGTTAAAAGTTGATTGAGTGGCTAGACTTGTATATCCAGCAACTAAATTCTTGACAGGAATTATCATAGCTGTTCAAGAGAGCACGTTAGAGCACCATTCTAGGTAACATTCTGCAGAAGGAATACATTAGGTTTAACTTTCTGGTATCTAGCTTTAAGTCCACGATGTATTGGCGTTGGCAAAAGTCATCAAATAACTATATCAAACATCCAAACAGTAAACGTTGTATCTCAAACAACCATTATAGTTCGCGACAGAATTGATAGCCAATAACAGTCAGACATACAGTTGGCTCTGGCTTGGTTCAGTTCATTGGCAACCTACGGGCCGATGGTCCTTCTTTTATGACGTCGTACACGGTGTGCATGTCCAACAGAAATAGTTGCCGACGATGATGGGGCTATCCAAAGGCAGGAGGTTCTGGATAGCCAAAGATGGGAAGGTAAATGATTAGGGTCTAGGAGGAACGGGTGACAATGCTTAGTTGGCCCAATATCGTAATATCGGAACAAGTGCTCGCCGTTCAACCATCACTGTCATGGTCATGCCCTTGGTGGATCACAACCATCACCATTTATCTAATTAATTTAATAAAAATAAAAATAATACTCATTAATATGGTTGCCCAAGACTGGGAGGATAACCCTCTCGCATTGAGGGGTGAAAAAGAGAGCGATTCTGGAGATGCTTGCTTCTCAGCAGATGAAGGCAATGAGACGGGCTGTTCTTCTGTCTCTGGCGATGACCTACAGGCCAGGCTACGTGAGCTCTATGGGGGTGGCGGCCTGGATGAGCCAGATGATGTGGGAGCTTTGCTCCTCAACGACGAGGAACATCCTCCGGAGCATTACCTTGCAGAGGAAGCAGACCTTGAACCTTCATGCCTTCGACAGCGACGCTACAGCCCCCGAACACAAGAGAAACTTGACTGGATCAAGGAGCATTGGGAGCAGTGGGTGTTGCGCATTGTTATTAATCTCCCTAGCTTGCGCTAAGCACCTTGGGTCACCAGGTATTGCAAATTTGTACATCGGGATCCCATCCAGGCATATCACGACATTACGATACAATCCCTTAAAGGGTTCCTCAGCTGGGTCTGTGACCGGCGTCGGGGGAAGAATGGAAGGCGACGAGGGATCAAGCGTCTGAGCTCGTTCCATACATTCTGGAAGTGGTATATGCTTGTCTACGAAGTTGAAGTAGGAAAGAGGATCAATGAGATGATCATTGCCCAATCCCAGGATGTGAGTATGCATTGCCCTTGCATTCAACCGCTCTGGGTCTAACATCTTCGCAGCTGCTCAATCTCATTGCTGATGAGAAGCACCTCAGCCGGGAAAAAAGAGAGAAAGCAACAATGTATGTCCAGGACCTTGCAGAGTTTTGCTGTGTGCTTCTGGCAACAACAGAGATGCTCTACTTGATTGGCTGGCTGCGCATACAGCTGATCCTTTTCTCTCACCTTGCCGGCTATACCGGAAACCGCCCAGAGGCATTGTTGCAGCTGCGCTACCGGCATCTAAACCCGACGCTAGTCCAGGACCTTGAGAGCAAACACCCCCATCTTGTAATCGAGTTCACCGCTGAGTTCACAAAAGGGTTTCTAGGAATGAAGGATGCGTATGGACCCTTGGACTAAAGCTTAATACATAAAATGCTTTTACTTACTATTTGCAGCAACACATTTCCACTTCCAGAAATTATATATGATCCCACACTGGTCCTGAGCCCACATGTCTTGCTGCTCGGAATGTTATTCCATATCAACGCATACAAGTCACCAAGCATTGATTGCCCGCAGAACCTATATAACTTGAATGTTCTCAAGGGCTTAAATGAGCAACAGCTACCGCTTTGAGATGACTTGGTAGATAAATTTGTCTTCTGTGAGGCAGTCCATCAAAGAGAGACTGCTCAGCTTGTCCATGAATTGCAGTACTCCGCTGCCAAAGTGAAATATCGAATGAGAAAAGGCGGTGAAATCACGGGCTTTGCGCAGGTGGTCAAACCGTACGTGCTGCGTCATGGTCCGGCAACAGCACTCAATGCAAGCTGTAAGTTATATTGATTCCCCTTGCTGACTTCACTATACTAACATGCTGAAATGCAGCGGATGTCAGCGAGTCTCTCCAGAATCTTATCCTTCAGCATTGCAATATCAGCACATTTCTCAGGCATTACCTTGACCGTAACATCACGGCTGATGACCTCAGCATCTACCGTGGCCTCACACCGCAGAAGGCCATCATGGATATGCTGTGCTCTATGAGCCGGTCAATTGACCCACGCCGACTGTGGAAACTGACAACGGAGGAATCAAAATCTGTCAATGATCAGCCGCGCGTCCGGGTACTGAAGGCGAATGTGGATACCTTGAAAATATACGTGATGGGGCTGCCTCTCGAGACTTGTATGAAATCTGGGATGATCAGCTTCACCTAGCACAACGTGAACTGCTTAATGAGAAGCAACGAGCTAGAGCACAGCTGAAACGGGTTAAACTGGATCAATACAAACAGGAACAGCCTGTGATTGACAGCGAGCGGCAACTGTCAGGAGGGATAATCAATGAGGATGTCAAAAATGCACTGGAGGGGATTAAGTATATGACACCTGAGCACTTGACACTCATTGATGCTATTCTGACTCTGCCTGGACGAACCTGGGAAGCGGAACAGCAAAGACGGATCAACGCAATGAATGCAGTTACCAAATACTGTGGGGTGGAGGAAGGCTCTTGGTTCTTCCGCCAGCACAACCTGCAGGGCCCAACAACTAGTGCCTCCGTGCAGATCGGCAGACAACTCAGTCAACCGCAACCACGTATCCATGAAGCTATTCAGATAGTGATGGCAGATAAGAGACCAACTATCTGTTTTCTCTGCCTCCAGAATCCCGCGCTCCCAGAGTCTCAGCGAGTTAGTCAGTTCAAAAGGCCGGGAGAGTTGACCAGGCATTTTGAGAGGAAACATCTCAACAAATTTCAAGGGTTGAACTGTATTCTCTGTCAAGTGACACTGCAAACCCTTTCACAACTTATGCTTCATGCAGAAACTAAGCATGGGACGGTCACGCGGAACTCAAAATACAGGATACTCTGCAACTCACCGCACCCTTCAGCAGTATATAAAGGTCAGTTGTCTCAATAGCAGTTGGTTATCTTCTATTTATTCTGAGGGAGAGCTGGTTTCTCCACTGTTCAGGCGCATGTTTTGCTTTATATAGAATCTGAGATTTAGGATTATATATTATATGTACTTGTGTTTTCTGCTTTAGAATACGGCACTTTGAAAATGCAGTAACTAGGTATGAAATGGTCTTGGGACCGTTGAATTATTCCTTTGTCGAAATCAGGCTATGTGTTAGAAAGCATATACTGTGCTAATATACAGTAGTAGAAACTGGCAAGACCAGATTGCATTCTGTATAATTTATCTCTAGTTCGTTGTGTACAACTACCAGTCTGAAGACAATGACCACAAAGTTAATAGCAATCTTCTTTTGAAGGTTATTACCACTGAGTATCACAATGAGGACAGGTATGCTTCATTGTGTCAAAATCTGGATAACATCTGCCGCAAAGCAAGTTGTGTTTTGTAGCATCACTCAAAAATTGTCCTTTTCCAACAATTCTCTGATTTGCTTGTCCGAAATATTTGCCAGCACCTGTTGCAAATCAAATAATGCAGAATCAACTCCAGTGTACACATCTGCAATGACTCAAGAGAAACCATCCATGTTTCAGCAGGTCTGTACAGCATTCGCAAACTTCTCTTCAGCATAACTTATGAGTGCATGAACCCCATATCTCTCCGCAACTCTACACACTCTAGCATTAAAAATCATGGGCGAGAAACTGCCGCTGTCATAATCAGACCCATACATAAAATGAATCCTGGCTGCAATCGCGTGAGGATCATCGCTTGTTAGCAGTACTGTAAAATTGAATTCATTCTAGGGCCAAGGAAGTATCATCCTCAGCCCTAATCATAGAGATTTCAAACTTACTTTCAAGCAACATTCATCAAACAAGCAAGAGGAAAATCCGGATTGACTGCTGAGTACTATCTTATGGACTTTGAGCTCACTGTCCGCTGTTTAAATAATACAATCCGAGAATTTTGAGGTATAAAAGTACCTAAAAATTTGAGTCCACAAAGAAGGTATTTTGCACAGAGACAATTTACCTCTAGAGACTCCTCTGGAGTGCAGCAGGGCTGTCTTGGACTTCACTCTGAATCTCCAACTTCAGATATGGTTGAAATCACCTGAGAAAAAACAGTATGATTGAAACAGAATTTATAGATGAAAAAGTGGGCTGCAGCTATCTATGTGTGGCAGCCAATTTAGGCCACGCGTTTACAAGACCATATATTCAAACCCTTGCAACATAACCCCATTCGCGGGCTCCAATTTCTGCCAAGATGCCAAGCAGTCCTGGATAGGGCCCTGTCTACAAATCTCACACAAGGTGCTATCCGGCACAAACTGTGACGGCGTGGCAAAGCCTAAGCTCAAGTGCAAGCACCAAGTCTTGTTGAATACTGCTGTGGCTGGTATCACAGTGGCTGGTGATTGTGGCAGGGATTGGAAATAGATAACTACATAGTTAGATATGGATGGCATGTGCCCCAGTGGAAGACAGCCTTTTAGTTAACAACAAAAAACTAACTAAGAGAGATTCCACCGTCACTTAGCTCATCCGGTACAATCATTAAACTCAACAGATTATGAGCCCGGGTGGCTGCTCACGGCAGTCTCTGAGAATACCGCCAACAGCTAAGCTTCCCTTCAAATGATAGCTCTGTTAACTCAAGGATCTGACCATCAACCTTTGTCTGTGCTTTTGTCCTTGCCTTTGTCCTTGATTGATTGCTCCCTCTTCTAAGACCTTCCATCGTTGTTCATTATCAGTCAGGCGGATTTCTTGTTCTCTTCCTCGACCTTTGTTTTGTATAGAAAATGACCTTTCTTCTGCTACCGCGCTGTCACAGATGCCATAACAGGGCTTTGGACAAGGGTGTGTTTCAGACTCCAATTTCGTAGTAAATTGGCTTTCAGTAAAATTGCCATTGTCTTTGCATTTGCGGCAGCAGATAGGCTGCAAATCCTGGCTGTCACTCCTGGAATGTATAGCTGGCCGCATTATCAGCTGTGCAAGGGTTTCATCAGCGTGGATCTTTGGGTTATACTGTATTTAAAACCATTGTGTCTCAAATGCAGCTGAATAGGGCGACTCTATATTCTATTTCACCCTCCGACCCCTTTTGTCCTAAGGATCCCAATTTTCCAGTTGAGTTGTTACTATTTTAAATCCTCTTGCACATTGACAGGCACTCAATATGACACCCTTCCTTGATTTAGATACCCCAGTGCCTTTAAATCCGCCAAAAGTGCCACTGCAGTCGCAGGAACATCGTGACTTGCTCGATATCATCGATAAGCTACGATCACAAGGAATCAACCGATATGTCGACCTGCCGCAAATTGTTGTTTGTGGAGACCAGTCGTCCGGCAAGAGCTCTGTCCTCGAGGCAATATCAGGCTTGTCTTTTCCGACGAAGGACAACCTCTGCACGGGATTTGCAACAGAACTCATCTTACGTCGAAGTCCTTCGAGCGCAATCAACATTTCCATCGTTCCCGGTGAGGACCGTTCGGAAGCCGAGAAAGAAGTGCTGCATGCGTTCTCTTCCTCTGTCTCCATCAATGAGTCCGGCCTGGAGAAGGTTGTGGAGGATGCCAAAGTCGCAATGGGCCTCTCGGTACCGGGTTCGAGCAGAGTCTTCAGTAACGACATTCTCAGGGTCGAGCTTTCCGGGCCATGCCAACCACACCTTACCATGGTCGATTTGCCCAGTCTGTTTGAAGCCGGGAACCGCGATCAAAGTGAAGAGGACGCAGGGATGGTCAAGTCTCTGGTCCTTGCATATATGAAAAACCCACGAAGCATCATACTGGCAGTTGTGTCAGCAAAGAGTGACTTTGCACTTCAGAGTGTAACCAAATATGCACGGAATCTCGATCCGCAAGGCATGCGCACAATAGGTCTTATTACCAAACCGGACACCCTCGATGCGGGTTCAGACAGCGAACAAGGCTATCTGGATATGGCCCAAAATAAGGATGTGAAGTTCCGCCTTGGATGGCATGTGTTGCGGAATAGGGATTTCTCTACACGAGATGTGACGACTGCCGAGCGTGATCAGATAGAGATTGAGTTTTTCTCAACGGGAGTCGGGACATCTTTGAACCCAGCTCATGTGGGTGTTTCCGCGCTGAGACCTCGATTGAGCCATATTCTTCGTGATCAGATTCTTGACCAGCTCCCAAGTGTCCTCGCAGATGTTGAGTCTGGAATTGATGACTGCAAAGTTCGACTGCAAAAACTGGGTGCCCCACGTGCAGACCTACAGCAACAACGGCAGTATCTTCTGCATCTCAGCCATGCCTTCCATACCAACATTAAATCTGCCATCAATGGAATGTATGACGGCCCCTTTTTCGGTTCTGCTGGGACGGAAGGAGGATATAAAAGACGACTGCGGGCAGTTGTGCAGAACAGGTTAACTTCATTTGCGGCCGAGATGAGGACGAAAGGACACGCCCTGAAAATAGTTGAGTCAGGGAAACAGTGCAAACAAGGCCACATCACCCGTTCCCAGTACGCTAAGAAAGTGACAACTCCGATGTCTCGAAGTCGTGGCCGCGAGCTTCCTGGAACCTATAATCCACTTATCGTTGGCGAGCTTTTCCGCGAGCAATGTGGTCCGTGGAAAGGAGTGATTGGTCGATTCAAAAGCGACATTCTTGGGGCTACGCACTATGCAGTCTCCGCAGCATTGGACCATGCCGCAGATGAGATAACTGCGGCGAGGCTGCTGCACGAGATCATTGGCCCTGACCTAGGCCAACTTGAGGCGGTCCTAGATGAGAAAATCATGGAGATTTTGGAGCCTCATGAATCGGGACATCCCATCACCTACAACCACTACCTCACGTAAAACGTCCAGAAAGCCCAAGTGACACGGAGAAAGCAGGAATTGGAAAGCCTTCTACAGAATTTCTGAGGAAAGCCTTCATCGGTGTGTGGCACCAACACGTACTTCGATGTTGATATCCAGAAGTTATTATCGACGCTCGTCGAAAGCACGGAAGCAGATATGGATCGCTACGCTTCCTATGCAGCGACCGATATGATGGAAGCGTACTATAAAGTATGTTTGGAATCTCCCATGTCATATTCCTGAGCGGCACTGTTCCATGGCCGGCAATAAGGAGAAATGCATGCAGTTTGTTTCTTTGCAACCTTGAGCTAACTCTCCAAAGGTTGCCCTCAAGAAAGTTGTTGATGACATCAGCGTCCTCGCTATTGAGGCGTGTCTGATAAAAGAAGTTGCCAGCACTGTTTACTCCTGAAACAGTGTATGGCTTAAACGATGATGTCATCCAGAGAATTGCAGCGGAGAGTGAGGAATCAGCGGCTGAGCGGGCGCGATCCACAGAGAGGTTGAAGATCTTGGAAATGGGATTCCAAGCCTTGAATAGTCTCAAAAGCCATTCGAGGAAGACTGGTAAGGGCCATCAATTTTCGTACTTCACGAAGCTTGCTAATTGTTGCGGGCACATGAAATTGAAGGGTTCAAAGAATCAGCAAGCACTGAGGGCGACATGGGTTCCCCACTTTTGGAGACTGATCCTGAGGAGCTGGATATTACACCCCCACCAGACGAGGAGCACTCTGAACTGTGGCCAGCTGTGGAAGCGGAAGCACCGATGCCCGAAAAGCCATGTGACCTTCCACCGCCTTCGGTAGAGGTCAACTTTGCTCTGTCAGGTAAGAGAAAAAAGGAAGGGTAGGCAGGGTGATCTGGGTGGTAATACGTGTGGCTAGATTATGCTGTGCAAAGCTGATTGGTTGTTCCACTCAAATAAATTGGCCTGTGCTCAATTGACAAAGACATGAAGCGTCCGCGAATGATGTTTTTCGGTTTTCAATTGGATTATAGGAAAGCTGAAATATGGCAAGGGTAGGCGCCGACTCAAAGGCACCAAAGCAACAGGTGCGCTGGAGCCAGACTGGAAATATTTCCAGGGTTACTACAGGAGGCAGACAGGGAATCCGGTGGGCAAGGAGATGAGTGAAGATGTTCGCCGAGTGGTTCAACAGCATCCCATCTGATACACCTAGTAGCTCAAGGCTGAGAGCACTGATGGACAGGGCCGTGATCGTGGACGACGAGTTGAAAGAGGAGGCAGTGGCTTCCGTGGAGGAAGAGAAGGTGTATCAATGACCTATCTGTGAAAGTAGAAGAAGGGATAGTGGACCTTGCAAACAGTTAAGACAGAAAGATTAGGATAGATGTGGTATATTAACTTGCATATCCCCTGGGCCGTTCCGGTTTCGGATTTTCCTATTTACCGGCCCAATAGTGGTTTCAAGCACGGCCTCCTTGCGGCTCCCCAAGCTTCCTTCATTTGCCCATGTTGTTATTCTCTTGAAACCGCCTGTGATCTCACTGAGCAGATCCATTCATGTCCACCCACCATTGAGATGTCATTCTTCATAACTTCTCAAGTGCACAAGTGTAGGTATTGTCAAAAGGCCTACTGACACAGACATTCTTGTCATGGGAAGTCGCATAGACCACCCAAACCCCCAAAAACAGAACATTTGTTATCCAATCAAGGTCATGAATGCGAAGGTAGGTCCATCATCCTTGTCCATATTCAAATGTATGCTGATAGAATTACAAGGCCAGAGTCAAATCTGGCCTCCTCATTGCACTTCGACATGCAACACGTCCCTTTCACCAACTGAGCAGGAAGTACTTCCGAAGTGCCAGTGCTTTGAAATGAAGGATCAGTAAGTGGGGTTCATCACAACAGCATCTACCAGCAGAGTGAAGAATGACTTTCCCAGAACAATATTGTCATCAAAAATTTACCTGATCCTGTTTTAAATATTGTTAAAGAAATTCTCACAGACCAAGAATATTGCTACAAAGTATAGTGATTTATTTTATATAGCACAGTGTATTAATAACTAGTTGAGTTGATTTTGTTAACTTTTTGCTAGCAGCATTTAATATCACATTCGGAACCTGAGCTGCTGAGAATGAATTCTCAATTTGATTTATTATTTTTCACAGATACATGTGAAGATCACTTATCAATAGAGTATTTTAATATAGCTAAAAAATGATATTGATAACTTCAAGTATATCATCAAGTTATTCTTATCAAAGTTAAATTCTAAGTCTCTCAATTTAATATATGTAAATTTTTCAACATTATATCTATCTTAGATAATGAATCATATATACAACTTCAGTTTTAACAAAGTGTATAAAGAAGTTAGAAAATAAATACCTATTGCAGAAGTTTCAGAAAATCAGAAACATCTGCTTTGAGATCAGATACTTTATGTTAGTCATATTATATAAGAAGAGAGATAATTTGAAAAGATAAAATTATACTTTAAGACTTGTTCTGCAACTCTTAGACTATTTCAATCTAAGTATTTTCTAGTTCAATCAACTTTAGTTGATCTTTACTATGAGCTGAACTATTTATAAATGAAAAACTGAACTGATTATCTCTTTCAAATAAAGAAAATACTAAAATCAAAAATTGAATGACTAAGACTATTATTTTATAATCATCTAAAAAAAATTTCAGTATTTACTTTTTTTCTTTATTAAAGTTCAAATTATATAAAAATATTATCTAAATGTTGATATATTGATTAGAGAGATGATAATAATATATAATAATTTATAAGAATAAAATATAGTGAATTAGTTTGAGCATATCAAAGCTTTTATTATATTTGTATATCTCTTTTTATCACTATAGAATATGCTAAAGAGATGAAAAGATGATCTAATCTGAAATAAATTCTACAATCTCTCAGAAGATGAAGTTTTTATTTTTGATGTTATTTATTTTTTTCTTTATATCACATAGGATAAAGTTGGAGATATTGACAAGAGTATAAAGAGCTTTAAAAATGTGATAAAAATGATCAAGAGGAAAAAATATCAGTTTCTAATCTCAGGAATTAACATTTATCTATTTCAAAATATATATGATCAAGTATAGTCTACAATATAAAACACTTACAATGAGTAAAAATTCATCAATGTTTTTACAGAGTCAATCTTCTACCAGTGAAGATATTTCTGAAAACTGAAGAGTAAATTTATTAACGTTCAGATAAATTCTATTCAATTTAATCACATATTTAACCCTTAATTGCTAAGAGTAATTTTATTAGACTTAGCAAACTAAAAAAAATTAGTAACTAAATAGAGTATTACTTGCAGATTTAGATAATAAATGAAATTTTGACTAATGACATTTGCCTGGTAGAATAAGAAGATACTCATAGCCATCTGACAAGTCTCCAAGTGGCCATTGCCAGGTTTTCTGAATCTTTTTCAATATCTTCAATAGCTCTTCATGATCAACAAAGAATCTAGTATCTACTCCACAAACAAGTCCTGTTGAATCATTAGGCTTGAAAAGGGTACCACATAGTTTTGCTTCCCTAATGTAAAATATTGGTGATGTTTTCATAATTGCTTCAGCATTTTCCTTTATAAAATCCAGAGGTACTCTCTCAATACCCACTATTCTGAGTCAGAATTATATTCTATATTTCTTTATAAATAAGGATTGTACTTACTCCCAAATGATGATGCAGCAGCCAAGCATGCAACTGGGTGAGAGCTCATGATACCATATATGTCATCCTCATTTGATCGAATCTCTCTCAAGAGTCCACTTGCGAGTCCACGCTCCCGGTAGCTTCTATCTACCACCAATTGAGTAATCCAACAGACAGTCTTGCCATTGTGTTTCCAACGGCAGGCAAATGCATTTCCAGCAAGATTCCCATTAACTGTCACTCTGATGTAGTAGCTCCTCCCAGCAGGATAAGGTAAATACTGCTCACGTAATCGGCGTGCACTGAGTTTGACAGGCTTTCCTAGACAGATGTTAGAGATGAGAAGAAAGAGGGTCATCTTGCCTACCTGGGCTCTGTGAATTCTTTCCCCAAGTTCCATAGTTTTCATTGAATATTTTCGCGGCTTCATTGAGCATGGCATCTGTGACTCGGTCACCAGGAAAGGTCTCATACAATTTCTTTTCCATCCTGATATAGTCCCTTTCGCTGGAATTCCAAGAACTCTCAATGAGGACAACACTGGGTGCTAGTAGAAACTGACAACAGAAGACGGTGATGGGGAGGTCGGGGGTAAAGAGACTGACGGCTCTCCTGAAGTTAACATTTTCCTGAGAACACCAGCCTGTAGCGTCGCCGTGACAGCTATGGCGGGATGAAGTGGGGTAAACGTGGTGCCTCAAGTTGACGACAGGGAAAGTTGCGGCAAAATTTTTGCCTGAATTGGAATTAGTTTACTTCCCTTACAGTATTAGTCAGCCCCAACCGCCCCTGCGCCTGCTCACGGCTCGGATGTTTTGTTGCGGCAAAAATATTTCCCCTGCCGTCAACGTATCCATTTTTTGAATCCTCGACATATCCCTGCCCGGCAACGTACCTTGCGGCAAAAATATTCCCTACTCAAGTCAATGCATGAGCTATTCCTAGTAATATTATCAGTCTGCCTGTGGGTCTTCTGGGTTCTGCCTAGATTATCTCTGCTTCAGCTCTGCTAATCTCAAAGTTATGTTAGTTGCGCAGTTTTGTCAAAGCCTTGGGCCGCCACGGACATCCCTACAATGCCGGTAGTTGGCCTCCCGCGGTGGGTCTGAACATGGTGTCCGTGGTCACCCTGTTGAATATTCGCGCGGACCGCCGATTTTGTTACCAGGTCAATGTCTTTCTCGCCCCGAATCCGTCCCTCCCATCCAAGTGGCCGACGGCAGGCTAACCCAAGCTCATCGCTGTATTTCCGTAACGCGCGAGCTACCGCGGGTTTGCTAGTGCCCGACCACACCACACGAGAGTTAGCGCTTGCGTTAGCCCCGAGCTGAGATTCGGATGTCCAGGCCTATGTTGCGCAAATAATCAATCCTCCAAAATTCGCATTATTGTGTGCTCGCGGCAAGCCATCCCATCCTGAATGTTAATCTGAGACACGCCAATCTCTCACCACTACTAGAAAGGTTCCAGGTGAAAGCGCCTCTGGACTTGCAATTTCTTGTTAATGAGGTGAGCATCTTATTTTCGCTGGGGCATTTTTCCTGAGACCCTCCTGCGCGTTCAGTTGAGCTGCATCAAGGTTGCCTATATTAGCAATGGAGACACGGCTCTTTGGCTGCTTTGCTTCCTGCAGCCTTGTGCATAAAGTTCTCTCTCCACTGCAATCCACTCCCGCCTGATTTGCGATGGCCGCGAATCTCATTTCAAAGCCATGCAGCCCTCCCACCGATGAGCCAGCAACAGGACCCTACAGGCTCACGCCTAGCGACACCGACCGAGTCCTAGAGTTCTACGAAGTGATACGCGAGCCCCTGGGTGCGCCCCGAGTAAGGTGTACCGTGAAAACGAAAAACGGGGACAACAAAACTGGGATATGTTCCTGGATGCAGTTCCAACTTGCACCAGGAGCGAGGGAGAGCTGTGGACGGGACTGGGATTATTACATTGAAAAATATGGCTCCATGCCGGCCGCTCCAGCGCCACCAAGCGTCAAATGCTACCCTTCGGAACATTCCCAGTGGAGATACATCAGCAGCCGGGGCGAGATTAGGCATATTGTGCGCTTTAATGTGACTACTCCTGGTCAGGATGATCCTGTGCACGATGCGTTAGTAAACGCTGTGACCATGGAGGGCATTCTCGCGGTCCAATGTCCATGGCAGATCTGTCGAACAGTGCCTGATGCAAAATCGGCCGCCGGAGCTCTGTGGGATATTACAGAGGGGAGTACAAAAAGCAATATGGTTGGCTTACTTGGTTTGCTCAATTTAATGATTGTCTTGGACTCTGACAACTCTTGTACTGCTGGTAATGAACAGTAACTGGGACATGTATTTTTATTATGATCCCTAGTTTTGCCATGAGTCTGACCCTTCTCTGGAACTTTCCCAACCTCCTTTTGCCTTACCTGTTCCTCAAACCTCTTCATTCGGGAGCTCTTCATCTCCAAAAGTTAAGTAACCCACCATTCCGCCAAAGGTATTTCATCTTGAAGTGATAATCTTCTTGGGAGACATTCTATACTGGATCCGGCAAAGAAAGGTCCGCGCGTTTCTCCATAACATACTGGGCTGCCTGCCCTCCCGCAGGTAGATCATGTCCCAATGTTCTCGATGCCGGCCTTGCTGACTCGTCCAAGGCGCATTTGTTCAGGAGCCATGGCAAATCTAGCCTGTGGTCATGTACGGGCGGTCATCCAGGCGACAAATGGCAACATTCTCACCTGGCGATGTTCTCAGTGCGACGACGGCCCATTTTTGGCCATCTGGCGCTGCAAAGTATGTGAAATGTAACCCATGTAAGAATAAAACTCCTCCGTGCCAATAAGGGTCCACTTAAGCATGTCCTGGGATGAGTACGTTTTCGTTCTACTTGAATATTCTAAATAAACTAATCGCTTACTAGTATTATTAATGCTAGGCTACTTAAGAACTAGAGATGGGTTTTTATAACAAGACATAGAGCAAGAAAGAAAAAGAAAGAGAAGAGGAGAAGAGGAGAAGCTTAGAGAAAACTCAGGAGAACTCTCCTGAGCTATCCTAATCCAGTTAATGCTGTCACGTATTGTCCCATGACATCTTCCATGGAGAACTGGCAGAGCAGGCCGAGCCGCAACAGAACAATACCAGATCTTGTTGGAAATATCCAAGGAGGGTCCTAACACTTCATAAATATCATGTCTGCAGGGCTGCTTCTGATTCCTGCCAACTCTCATAACAAACATGATGGCTCAACTTGAGCTTCTCTTGATGGAAATTCTCCGCATGGACAAAAACAAAAATCACCAGTCACTAGAGAGCTGCAGCTAGATCATTGACATACATTGTCGACAGGCCGGCGGCGTCAACAACCAGCAGGTTTCAGCCTAGCGCGAGACTAGGATATTGTGATCCCAGATATAAGGAAACCAAAGAGTAATTATCAGAGTTTCAGAGCCGTTATCAAGCCCATTCCCGCCCCATACGACTCCACCAGATTAATCTTGGCTCGAAGCTTTTCATTTTCATATACAAGTCGCTCCTGATACCATGACCGCCGATTCTCAAACCATGCTTCAGCCCCTAACCACAACCCTTTTTCCAATTCTGTATTGATCTTTTGAATCACCTATCAGCCACCCCAACTTTACGATGTCGTTCAACATGTTTATCGTGCTCGCTAAATTGCTCTTGCAAGTGCTCCCGCCATTTTTGTTGAAACTCAGCCAATTTCTTCTGGGTAAGTCCAATTTCATAGAGTTCATAACCCAGATCAAGGACAGCGAAAACATCGTGTACGGAGAACCCTTGCTCATAGAGCTTCCGATTAAGGTCAACAATATCGCCCGAATAAGAAATCCGCAGTGTGGCAAAAGGCCTTTGATCGCGACCTGTCTACAGTTAGGCTCCCCAGTATCAATCACCCTTGAGTTAAATTTACTCTAAGATTCTTTTTCTCTTGTATCTGAGGGCCTTGCATAACGGCTGACTCTTCCATTAGACAAAGTAGTGTAATAATTCGGCACTGGGGATTTTAGAATACGGGTGTAGGTTGTATGTCCCATCGGGTTGGAAAGAGGGAGAAGATCGCCTTTATATACCAAGAATGATACAGAGTATGGAAGAGAGAACAGTGTGCTGTGGCTGCATACCTTGTTAGTGTAGCTACCTCGCTTGTGGAATCTGTCCGGGGACAGCACATGCATTCCCATCATCAGCGCATATGTGACCAACGCAGCCCTGCCTGCGGGCATCTGACAATCAATACAGCGAAGTGTGCCTAACTATAGCAAATTAGGTGTGATTTGCTTCTAATCTCTATATTAAAGAATATTTTTGTAGAAGTGGAGGAGAACGGTAAACAAATATACTGTGATAGTTAACCTATGAATTGAATTCTAGGCTGACAGATGTCTCAAATAGCAAAAATATCTTGATAAACTGAAATGTAACAAACTTCCCATACAATACACCCGACAATAAAAGGGAAAATAAAATAAAGGGAAAACAAATTGACAGATCTTGAAAATCTGATGGGAATCAGAGGGTATAAAGTGTAAATCTTTGGTTGATCTGGGTTAAGTAAACATACGATGGAACTGCGAACAGGTCCATGCTGGTATCTGAGTTGGAGTTTCACTCCTCTCTCTTCACAAAAGATATACAAAGTGTCGGCCTGTTTGGACCAGTAGCTGCGAAATGAAGTAATAGAAATAAGTTTCAGTGGCATTGGATATGCCGAGTTTGTAGACTCGGATTTCCACCCAATGTAGTCTGTTAACAGTGGGGTTAAGACACCTTCACATCGATAGTTCGCATCCTCCTCTGTTATATAAAGATTCTCCAGTTTGGAAGGTAAACAGTAAATTAACTTTGACCCCTCTAAAGCAGCTGCCGGCACACTTGAAGTATTGAGATTCTTCAGCAAGGAAAAGCTAAAACCCGACAGTAACCGGGTTAGCGACCAGGCGAATTCCCTATCCAAAAAGCGCCTGATAACCGTGCCCTCTGACATATTCTCTGTGGGCATTACTCTCAGTGTCTTGATATACTGAGCTATGACAGGCCATCACTTGGTGGTTTCTAATAGTGTCGATAAATGGGCATCAACTTTTGTTGCTTTTGTCAGGGAGGTCAAGTTGACTACCTCATACAGGTTTGATTCAAACACAGAAAAGGATTTCGAGACACAGTAAAGATTCACACACGATTTTGTGTCTAGATATTTCGCAATCCGCCATTTCAATTCCGTTGGCAGTTTAGAGAAGCGTTCATTCATTTACTGTGACATTTAATTATTAGTATTATCTCAAACTCAAGCTTTGCAGAAGAATTTTACCCTGGATATATAGAAATTGAAGGAGAATTGATTTGGGACACAATATTCCATAATTGATCTGAGAAGAAGAGGTCTACTTATAGATCAGAACTTAGTAAAGCAGTGAAAATCACAATTATTGAGCATTCATGTACTTGCATTTACGATACTGAAAGAGCATGTCCCAAGCATTATGTCTACAAGCCAGGCTGCCAATGCTCTGAAGAATTTCCTTTGTGGCACAATGGCATAGCAGTACTGACATTAGTACTTGAACTGCCCGCCCGTGGAGTAGCAGGTCTATATGTTTATGTCCATGTCCATGTAAGATCCTTAGTGGTTGCGACCATGCTGAATGCTCAAATCTATGTCTATGTCAATGTCCATGTCTGTGTCTGTATTTATGTTTATGTAAGCTTCTTCTTAGAGGACCGTTATCAACCTTGTTGCATTGTGTGTGTGTGTGTGTTTTTATTTAACGCCCGGTTAGTCCACGTGCCTTAAGGGCACGTGATCTAGTAGAGTCCGCGTCGAACTATAGGGCGGGTAGAGCTACGCCCGTAGGCGACTACCTATCTAGTAGCTATCTTACAAATGAGGCAAAAATGGGTTGCGTATTGCTGCACCGGCAGAGCCCATGGGTCGGTTGCCATAGAGCAGAGGTTTTGAGAGGTTTTAGGTTTGTGGGAGGGAGGTAGGGGAGGCGGATAGGAAGGAAGGCAAGGAAGGAAAGAAAGGAGAGGAAAGAGAGGAAGGAGGAGGAGGTGGTGAGGAAGACGGGGGCAAGACAGAGGAGAGAATGGTCTGTGGGATCTGATCTGGAGGTGCGCGATGGCGCATTGGACAGATATTCTGATAGAAGGCTGTTTCTCTTAGCCAGTTATTGAATTCTAGGGCCCCACACGAGGTTGCCAGTGTCTCGCGGAGATTGTAGATAGGCCGGCGCCGCTTTGCTGCTTTTCTTGCAAGAGTGCAATAGTAGAAATGTTCTGGAGTTTTGCTATGTCCGCACCGGCAGTAGCACTCTGCATCTTCATGCTTAAGGTGGCTGTGGTAGGCTGCAAAGTCTCCATGACCTGATCGGGCGGCATAGAGCTTTCCTAATGTGAAGCGTGAAAGTTTTACCTCTGTTGAGGCTCTCTTTAGTGGGATCTCCAGCTCCATATAGCGTTTGGGCCGATTTTTGGCCCAGTAGTTCTCAAAGGCCCGTGTGGTTTGTTCCATAGTGTGTCGCTTTATATAAGCTAGAGTGCCTATGCTGTCAGGTTGAGGTACCATGCTTGCACTTGCTGCCTGCACTGCGGCTGCTTTGGCTTCAAGATCTGCCTTTTCATTACCAGCCACGCCTGCGTGGCCTGGGACCCATCTAATGACCACCCTGCTCTGGGTGGCCAATGGGAGCCTATCCCTGCTCTGCCAGGCCTTTATGGCTTTCAGAAACTGCGCGAAGACCTGCTGGCTAGAGGTGTTTGGCACGGATCCAAGGGCTCGTGCTACCTCCAAATTGTCTAGGCAAATGTAGACGTTGCTGGCAAACTTCGCCTGAGGCAAGGTGGTGGCTTCCTTTAGGCCCTGCAGGGCTGCCATTGCCTCTGCGTCAAAGACCTCTGCTTTATCCATTGGCAGGTTTCCTGTGGAGATTAGACGGTGTTTGCTACCCCAGCATATAGCCCATCCTGCACCAGTCGCACGCTGAGGGTGCTCTATCTGTGAACCATCGGTAAAGACCACCAGATCCAGGGGATTGCGTTGTTGTAGCCAGTTCTTAAAGTCTTGTGCTGCCTGTTCCTTTGTGCGGCCTGCCTCATACCCAATCTGCAGATCTTCTTTCCTGGGAAATCTCATCCAAGGGGGCGTGAGTAGAGGGTCATATGCTTCTATCCCACCAGCATGACTGGACGCTCTAGACAGACGTGTGGTATAGGGTTTGGTGGTAGCTACTTTATTAGAGCGTCTCACTAGCGGGTGCCTCTTGTCAAGCTTTTTGATTCTTACTGCAAATACAGCACGCCGGTTGTCTAGTGTCTCTTTCATTGGCATGATTCCTAGCTCACGGTGTAGAGCTGAAATGGGTGTGGTCTTGTAGACTGGCAGTGCCCCTCGCAAAGCATCTCTAAGGGCTAGATCTAGCTTTCTGACTAGGCAATCCATTCAATTGGAGATTTCCTTTCCCTTCTCCATTCGTGTGGCTCCAGGCCACCAGGCCTCTGCTCCATAGCAGAGCACAGAGAGCACACAGGCCTGAATGGATTGTCTAAGCAGTTGTACTGGGGCGCCTCTTGCTGTGTTGCTTAGTGCTCGTATGCCATTAGACACCTGTCGTGCCTTAGCCGCCATGGTCTCCACGTGTTTCTTGAAGCTCAGTTTTCTATCTAGCCAGATTCCTAGATATCTTATGGAGCTTTTCACTGCCTTTGCTGTAATAGAGTGAGTGCCAGATGTTGTTTCAAGGTCAATTGAGGGGTTTGAAAGGGTTCTGCGCCGTGTGAAGTGTGCTATCTCAGTTTTGGCAAAATCAAATGTCAGCCCTTCTTTGCTGGCCCAATCATTTAGCAACTTGAAATCCTCCTGGAGAGTAACAACATTCCCTTCAAGAGTGGTTCCAGCACTAAGCAGTCCTAGATCATCTGCGTAGCCTAAGCGTGCACGTCTTCTTTGTATAGTTCCTAGAAAGAACAGAGGCTGAATAAACAGCATGAATAGAATAGGTGAGACTGGCGAGCCTTGTGGAAGCCCTGCTGGGATATCAAAGAGCTCTCCCAGGAGTCCATCCAATCTGATCCTGCCTGTGCGTCCTGTCATGAAGCTTTCCACCCATCTAATTAAATTTGGTGGCCAGCCTTGTTCTTGCAATCTCCGCAGCATCCTTCCTCTGAGTACAGCATCAAAAGCACCCTTGATGTCCAGAGTAAGAAGAGAGACTACTTTTCCATGGGCCCAGGCTTCCTCTATATCATGAACCATCGCTGCCACTAGGTCTGAGGCAGCCCGCCCAGGGAGGGCTCCAAAATGCTGGGGGTGGACAATCTTCTCTTGTATAGCTGTCCAGGCCAGCCTACGGGCTACCAGGCGTTCCAGTCCCTTCCCCAACGTTGAGAGAAGGGCTATAAGCCTGTAGGATCGCGGGAGTGTTGGATCTCTGTTGACCTTAGGCAGCACAACCAGTGTGGCATCTCGAAAGGAGGTTGGGTGCCAGCCAACCCTAAGGCAGGCTCTGAACAGCCTTTCCACTGATACCTTAATATGTGGCCATGCCTTTTGTAGCACCTCTGTTGGCACTCCATCAGTTCCTGGAGTGGTATTACCCGTGTTCAGCAGAGAACTTTGTATCTCATGTGCTGAGGCAACAGGAAAAGGTAATTTGACAGATGGTGGGTTGGACCAGCTAATTGGGATATCCTCTCTGCTTGCAGCCTTCTGTAAGAGCACCCGTTGCAGAAGGTCTCTTTTCTCTCTAGGGGTTGTTCGCGTTCGCCCAGTCTCTACATCTACAAGAGGGGGGGAATGAAAGGAGCCAGTTGAATGGGCCCATTTGATCATCTTAAAGATATCTTTCCCCACTGAGGCCTCTGCTATCTTGCCTCGCCAGTATTCTCTCTTGGCTTTCCTGGTGGTCCTGGCTACGTTGCTTTTTGCTTCTTGTAAAAAACTAGAGCCTAGGTGCTGTGCACGATGTAGTGTTGTCACTGCTTTCTGGCAGTCCTCATTCCACCATGGCTGACCTGTGCCTTGCCCGGTGCTCTTCTTGGTGGAACTTTCCAGGGAAGCTATTAGTGCATCTGTGATACCTTTAGCCAGGGCATCCAGCTGATCTGTATTGGGGTACTCTGGGAAATCACATAGTTTGTCTAGTTTTGGCTTATAGGCCTCCAGCGTCTGGTTAAAGACCTTCTCATTCATGGTGTCGAGACGGAAAGAATGGGTTGGCCTGTCAGGCCTTGCGCCCTGTGGAAGGCTGATTTTGGTGAGAAGAGTCTGGTGGTCAGAGGAAGTGTAAAGGGATCTGTCCACCTGTGTGTCCACTCCTTTGATAACTAATTCCAGGGTGGCCCAGGCCAGGTCTATCATGTTATGCCCACGTGTGGGAGTGTCTGGGTCCATGGTGAGAGTAAAGTTGAAATTCATGGTCCATTGCAGGAATGGTTCCGCCCACATGCTTGGAGGCACTCCTGGTTGCCACACGGGGTGCTTGATATTGAGGTCGCCAGCAAGGAGCAACGGGAGTGCTGGGACAGACCAGGAGAGAAGACAGCCCACACCTTGTCCAGGATCCTCTGCGCCTGGGGGTGCATTGTATATGTTGACTGTCTGAAGCTGTAGACCCCAGGCCTGTATGTGCAGCATGTGGATGTCCCGGTTTTCTGCCCAGGGGCCTGGGACTGCATGAGCATGGATTTGTGGGTGTTTACGCACATAGGTGAGGACCCGTGGCTTCCTGTCCCACTTTTCAATTGGGGCAAAGCAGTTGAATGCTGGATGCTTTTTGGAGATGCGTTGGCTTAAGTTCCTGTGAATCCAGGGTTCCTGTATGAGAAGGATGTCAGTCTTTCTTTCAAACGCTAGATTGAGGGCCGTCTCGTGTGCTGGGCCCCCTTTTCCTACGTTGACTTGCATAATCTGCAGGAATTGCGGAGATCTAGAGTTCTTCTTCATTGAGTAGCTGAAAGGAGGGTGTTGTTGCGTGAGATGACGTGTTGGGTGTTGCATTAGATGTTGGGTTGGGCGCCATGCCTAATGCTGTGCCTGATGCTGTGCTCAATGCTGTGCTTGGTGCTGTGTTTGATGTCGGTGTGAGGTTAGATCTATGCTCAGTAGAATCATTCAACCTCAGGTCTGCTGATGGCCCTCGACCACCGCATTTGCTGTTACTTGCCTTGGCCAAGTATGCCTTACTCTGTGCATTGCGGATATCCCTCAGCTGGTTTCTTGAGTGCCTTTGAACAGTCCCATTCTTTATCCCTGGTCTGGTGGGGCAGGATGGATCATCCGCGGCATGTGGTCCAAGACAGTTAGTGCAGCGATTGGGGCATCCACATGCTTCATTCTCCTTATGACAGGATGGATTTCCTTTCACATGATTCTTAGAACTGCATTTTTTGCAGCGAGGGACGCGGAGGCAGTATCTCTCTTGATGAAATCCCCAGCATTTGCTGCATTGTTGTATTTTGACCTTAGGTGCCTTTCTGATCACTGGTCTTTGATATCCATATAGTTCCACTTTTGATGGCAGGTTTACTGCTGTCTCTTGCGAAAAGTGTAATATAAGAGTGGCTGTTGGGTTTCCAGGGTGTATTTTTGCCCAGCGACTCTGGACAGGCTTGATTCTGGTTTGGAGTGTGAATTCTTCTGTCATGGATTCTGCTGAGAGACGCAGAGTTCCACCACCATAGTCACTAATCTCCATGGGCAGCCCAGGAATCAGGCAGGTGATCCAATGTTCTTCCTTCTCTATCTGAGTATTGGTGAGGGTGGCTGCTAAAACATTCTTTTGGGCTAGCAGGGCCTCCATGTCTTGCAAGCTTCTAGGAATGATGGCAATGCCTGTGGGGATGGCTTGAACTGCTGTGATGGCTGCTGCCAAAGGCCCTGGGAGTTCTGCCTTCAGCTTTCTAAGAGTAGCAATTGGGCTTGCTTTGCGAGCTAGATGATCTGAAGGCAGGCGCGCGAGGATTCGTGGTGTTTTTCCTTCTCTGGGGTTATTCCTAAGCAGGGGTTTCTGCAGTATGGTTGCTGGTGTTTTTGTTACATTGGTGCTGTCTGCAGCTGTCTTTGCGTAGGTAGGAGCTCTTGCATCATTTGCACCAGTGGAGCCAGCAGGCTTGATTGTGGTGGACTGCTTAGCTGTTTCTAGACTTCCATTGTACCAGTCCTTGACTAACGCCTTCACAGCGGCTCCAAGGGCCAGTGCCCTTGATAGGCCTTTTGCCTTCATGACATCTAGGTCTTCTTCAATCCGATCAAGCATATTTGCAGCCGCTAGTGCTTCTGCATGGGATTTCTGTGCCTCAGCCTCGTGGGCGGCTAGGAGATCGCTAGCCATCGGGCCACGTAGGTTGAGGTGAATTGGTGCGACATTTCTGCTCTTTGAGCTGCCTGCTGGTGTAGGGGAGCTTGGAGACTCCATGTCATTCAGTTCACATGTGCGGCGGGCGATTGGGGTGAGGAGATGGGGTCTCTTGGGTGGACGGCGTATGGGGGAGCAGATGCGCGTCAAGGCTCGGGACGCGTTCGGTGGTGTTGGGGGGCTGGGCGCGCTGGCGGCGCTGCGTCGGCACGCCATCAGGCTTGCTGCCTGAGGGGATGGGAGAGAGCTTATAGGGATGTGATCAGGATTGATTAAGATGTTTTTGTATAACGATCGTGACGTTCCTTCGTGTGTGTGTGTGTGTGTTGCTTGTTGCATTGTGTGACTCTAAGCAAGCTAGCTAGCTACTAATAAATACATAGGTGCACGTGACCTCGGGTAGCCGGGGAATCCTCTAACACCCCCCCATGCCACGGTGAGCCTGAGCTCTGCCACCTATCCCCTAGCTGCTGAATGCCCTCAAATCCGCAATAAAAATTAAATACAGGAATCAGATGCTAGTTTCCCTATTAGGAAAAGCTCTATTACACCTCTGTACTGTAACTTTGCAAAGAAAGCACACAATTATTCTCCTAACCTGTATTCTTATTACACCTCCTTAGGGGCTACAAAATCATGTAAAATCAATCATTCTCATCAATGAGACCAGACCTCCATCAATCTTATTTTCTCCACAAATTCATTGTAAGCTGGCTTTGGCAGAGACTTCATAAATTCATCTGCTTTATTCACTGTAGAATCTATATATGAGAGCTCTACCTCTCTCTTCTCAACTAGATCATGAAGTATATAGTAATAAATCTCTATATGATAGAATCTCTTTGTCAAGAACTCTCTCTTTGTCAGATCAATGACATCTTTATTATTCATCTGCAATGTTGTGCAGATCTTTGACTTCTCTTTCATCAGATCTGCATCTTGTAGCATATTATTCAATCAAATAAACTTATATATAGTTTCACTAGCAGTAATATATTCTGCTTCTGTTGTTGATTTTGCAGTTGATGTTTCACATTGTGAGTGTCATGATATTGAGAATCTATTAATCATGATAATATAATCAGATGTTAATTTATATTGAAGGTCTGCACTTGCTCAATCTGAATCACAATAAGCAATTGACTGTGGATTTCTATCATCTTCTTCATTTTTATAAATAATTCTTATAGCTTTTATCTTCTTTGCATAGTGAAGAATATACTTCAGAGTCATCTAGTAGTATTTATTCAGATATAAATTGAATTTTAACAGATAATTCATAGTAAATGTCAAATCTAACCTTGTACTTGATATAATATATTAAAATAATTCAAGTTTCTGATGATATCTTATAGCTATAAACTCATCTTTCAATCTGATATCTTCTTTTAGAATAAATTCAAGTTGTATATCTACTATCATAGATATGCCAGTTAAATTAATCTTATTCATCTTAAAATCTTCAAGGATCTCTTCAATATAGTAGATCTATAATACTGCTAAATTATTATTTAATCTGTATTTGATCTTCATCTCAAGATAAAATTTATCTTCTTCAATATCTTTTATATTAAATTTTTTCTGTATCTTACTCAATACTTAATCTAATTATATCTCCTTGAGGTCTGTAACCCTGCAATCATCAATATGCAGTGTTATATAGATTTTGTAAATAGAATAAAATAAAAATTCTTTATCATATTTTGAAATTTTGAATCTTAGTAATATGAGATGCTCTGTTATCATAAAATATCAGGTTCTTGCAGCTTGCTTTATGCCATACAAGCTCTGTCTAAGAAGGCCCACCAGTTTTTTTCTTTTATGTTTAATGCTTGTAGGTAACTGCATATAAACTATTTCATACTGTGACAGTATATCATTCAAAAATGCTGATATATAGTCAATCAACTTTGATTTTCAACCTCTGGCAGTTGATATAATGAATAAAAAGTGACTTGTAGACTCTGAGATGACTACAGTATAGAACTTAAAGTAATAAATACTCTGCTGCTATAGAAATTCTTTAATCACTCAGTAGACTTTAAAATGAATTATATTATCTCTATTATTTAACTTATAGTCAAATACTTATTTGTCTATCAATATATTCATCTTAGACATCTTTTCAATGATAATATATATCTTATTATTCTTGAATATTTTGACTTCTTTTCTCATTACCTCAAGCTAATGATTTTAATCTGAGCTCTTCTTTATCTCTGCAAGATTATTTGAGTAATTTATAAACATGCTTAAAACAGAATTAGTGCTATTAACAGATATTTTATATTTATTATCTTTGACTAGTTCTCTCTCATTGAGCAAATAGACTGAATTAATGATACTTTCTAAGTCATCATTAATCAATATCTTTAGAATCTCTGATTTATTTTTTGCTAGTTATCCTAGTAGACAGTAATACTAGTCATTTATAAAGTTAACAACATCTAATTTTTTTAACAATTTGATATCTTCTCTCATTATCTCAACAGCTTCACTTATAATATTCATAGTAACAGATTCTGTGATAAGATTTTCATCAAAAATAATATTTTTAATAATCTCTAATTTACATTCTTTTGAGTCTCATATATGATATTGATGCAATTCTTGATAACTCATCAATTATTACTTCTTGTCACCTGTTCTATCTGTAAGTTTATTTATCATTTTCAGATTTTTCTTATAAATTTTATATTCTCACCTGTAGATTCAATGAGTTGATAGTTGAACCTTTATCCAGACTTCAAAAGATATCAATAAACTGTCATCTTTACAGTCAAAAATCTTTATTGATGTAGAGAATATATTTATCAATATTATAGCTACTTGTATTACTTTACCTTAAAGCTCTCTGGCAAGCCCACTATCAAATAGTAGATTTCTTATTTTATTCACTACTAACTGATTTACACATTCTGTAAAATTATTTGATTGAGATATATCTGAAGTTATCACTTTATACACTATCTTCTTATTCTTACAAAACATTTTGAAATTATCACTTTTAAACTCTTTATCATTATCTTAGTGCAGAGTCTCTATAAGTTATTGAAATATTATCTCAATTATGTTAATAAAGTTCATAAGTACTAATATGATCTTTACTTTTGTGACAATCAGAATAATTTATTTAAAATGAGTAATATTATCTATAATTCTTATTCAGTATTTTATATCTCTTTCAATGAGTAGATTTTTTTTATCATATAGTATTTTTCTCTCTTCTGTAAAGTTCATAAAAAATCTCATTACTGATTTGACAGCTTTGCTCATTGAGACAAAGAGCAGATGAGTCATTTTTATTTACATATATATCTTGTAAAATGGTAAAGTTCTTTGATCTATTATTCATATTTCTAGTTTAGAATCTATAATTATTCTTGATATATTTACTGGATTTAAATAACTCAACTTTTAATGCTACTATATTATTATGTATTTTAAAATCTTGATATTTTTTTTAAGTAGTTTTATTAGAGAATCATCATTTGATTGCAAGATATATGCAGGTTCAAAATCACTATTTGATATTGTAAAATGAATTAAATCTCTTAATATTAATAATTTCTTTATTGTATAAATATTTTTTTCATTTAAATATACTATGAAGCGTATCATTCTATCAGAAGATATTATCAAAATTAAATAATTATTGCTGTATATCAATTGTTTGAAAGTATAATCTTTGTGTATAAGTTTTCTGAGGCTTATTAAATTGACCTTCAGCTTTGAAATGTAATAAATATCATTCAGTTCAATATATGATTTCTCAGTTGAGATGCACACTCTCTCTACATCTACTACTAGTATTGTAGATTCATCTGTCATCTTCAATATAACATTCATCCTCTGAGATATAACCTCAATAATATTCTTTATAGATGTAATATGGGCTTCTGATTCAGAGTCTAAGACTTAAATATTCTCTATCATTTTATCACTGGAATAAATTATCTCTTTTGCAAAGAATATTTACTTCACAGTATTATGAACTGAAGTAGTGCTGTCTTTATTCTTGTTCTTATATTTATTCTTTTTTTATGATCTGCAGAGTGTTTTTTCAAATATTTTATTCAATAATTAGTGTTTAGATGCTTTATCTTCTGACAGTAATAGCATATCTTTTTCATGTTATTGCTATTCTACTTGAACTTTTTATCTTTATCTTTATCTTTAGTTTTTAAATTTTTATTCTTACTTTTATTCTTTTTTCATAAATCTTGAGTATTATTTGTAGAATTTTTTATATTCATTAAGATAGTATTCTATTCAGCAACTAATAGATATAATAAAATATCTCAATACAGTCTTATAAAATCTGTTTTAATATCATATATATTAGAATTTTTTTCAATATAGTTCATTCTATCTTTGATAAATGATGCTTATTCAGTACTGATATTAGTTAACAAATAGTTAAAAAGAATAAAATCTTCAATCTTATATTTTAAATGAGTATATTTAGTCTAAATGATGATTAAATATTCTATAAAAATTCTATTTGAGTTTTTTATTTTAGCTATTAAGCTAATTAATTTCTCAAAAATATATATACTATGAACTGCAGATTTCTTTGAGAAGTTCTCTTCTATAATTGTTCATAGAATATATATTAACAACTAATGATCTGAGAATATTATAAAATAAGATTTTACTTGTAGAGAAATTAAAGACAATATATAATTATAGAATCATATATTTCTTTCAGTTTAAAAATATTGTATATTCATACTAACATCATTTTTCAAAGCAGATTGCTTCTCATTGAGAATATCATTGATTTCAGATTGCTTAGTGATCAGTATCACCTCTTCTCTTCACATTGAATAGTTTGTGAAATCAATTAAAATGATAGATTTCTTGATGTACTTTACTTAATCTTTAAATATTATTAAGATCTTCATCATAACAATAGTTCTGTCTTTTTTCTGTAGATAGTTTGCAAGATTTTTACTCATTTCATTATCACTAGCATTGATAATGAGTGTGTTTTTGTTAACTTTCATCATTTTAACTTCTTACTGAAGTTTTGTAATCTCTAATCTCATCAAAGTTTCTTCATTAACTCCTGACACCTGATCACTAGAATCAACTGTATTCTCTGATATTTTATCAACCAGGTCTTTATATGTATTATTAAATTTGTTTGATTCTTTTTAAATTATTTTATCTATTTTAAATATTTCAGAGACACTTCTACAGACTGTAATAGATATATACAGTGAACCTGTAGACTCTGAAGTCCTATTCTCCAGGGTTCTATTCTCAGATTCTCAGTTTTGTCTCCTTTTTAATATGTATTTTTCTATCAAATCTGGCATTTCATTTGAATATAAATTAATCATTAATGTTATTTAATTATTGTTTGTATTTTTCTTCATATTATTTATAGCTGTTCATTCATAGCTGTTCATTCACAGCTTCTCCTCATGTTGTTCACAGCAAAAGACCTTTAATTCAAGAGTCTTATAATCTATTAAAGGACTGTTATCTACATTGTTGCATTGTGTGACTCTAAGCAAGCTAGCTAACTACTAATAAATACATAGGTGCACGTGACCTTGAGTAGCCGGGGAATCCTCCAACACTTCTTAGTAATTATGACTATGCTAAGTACTTAAAACCTTTGTTAATTTTTTGTTCTTGTTTATTTTTCTTTTTATCTTTATTATAGAAGCTTCTATTGCTGCTCTTTACCAGGAATTTGAAAGTACTATTCAGAAGCTTTATCATGAAAATCAATAGCTCTGCTTTTAATCTCAATTTTGTCAGAAGTTCTCTTTGCTAGACTTTAATCAAATTCCTGGCAATTTATATCACTAAGTTGAATATATTCTCTATGAGGTTAGAGCTCAGAATTGACTAGATTTTTCAAAGATATCTCAATTCTATCAGAATTTTAACATGTCAATTCACAATTATCTAACTTAGCAATTAAGTCTTTTTAAAATTTATAAAAAATTTCTGCATATTGTTCAGTGATTAATTTTTAATTTTTTCTATTTATTTTTATCATATGCTTCTCAGTTGATTATCAGCTGCTCAAAAGCTCAGCTTATTTCAATAGCTCAGCTTAATTAATTACTCAGTTCACACAACAGCTCAGATTGCTTCATAGTTTAATTTATTTAATAGTTCAACTCATTTAATAGCTTAACTTCTTTAATAATTTAGCTTATTTAAATCATTCTATTTATTATAATTCAATCAAATTTAATTTAATATTTTTAATTTTTTAAATAATTTTTTATTATATATATTATTTAAAAAACTATTATATATATTATAAATTTTATGATTATTAAATTAAAAACTATTATTTTTATTTATATTTTTCTAAGTTTTATCACTACTGTCAAACTATCAAATGAATTTCAATTTATAAATAAAAATCTAATGATGATAACTTTAATATTAATAATATATAAAAGAAAATCTATAAAAATTTGATAAAAAATGATTAAGATGATTAATCTACTGATAAACTTAATGATTTTTTTTTTTTTTTTTTTGCTGTTTTCTTGCTTCTAACAAAGCTGTTTAAGAGCAAGCACTTCTTTAAACTGAAAGATACTGTTATACTATAACTGTTTATATATAAATTAAAATTAATTTATTATTACTACATTTTGAAAATTGATTTATTTTGATTTTCAACCATCTCTATATATTCAGCTGCTCATTCATTCCACATTCTAATCCTCAGTTTAGTATTCTCGTCGCAGCTGCCTAGTTAGATAGATGAATTGAAGCTGTTGTCTTGTTATTATCCTGACTCTAGTTGAGCTATAACAGTCTCTATTCACAAAAAACTAAAGGTCAGACGGCAAGCCCAACTTTTACTAACCTTTTATGGTCTAGATCCAAATCGAGCGAGTTACGGTAGACGATGTAGTCACGTGATGGTGGGCTAACAATGCTATGTCGTTTATATAAGCAATAGGGCACACCAAATTAGACGAGGTTCAAATTTAAATGTTGTTGACAGAACTTCGAAATATCCACCACATCATCTTTGGACTTGCAAGAAGAAACTCACTTTCCTACAACTCACCTCTTTGAGGATAATCCGACATTTGGAAACGATCCCAATCGATTCTACTTAGATCAAAATGGTATGTAGCCCTCCTTTCAAACTACCCCTTCCAAATGGCTAGAAAGCGGAAGCAAGCATAGATGGCGAACCTCAAAGCTGCCAAAATTCCAGGCCTACCTTCCCCCCTAACACCCCCCCAAAAAAAAAAAAAGAAAAAAAGAAAAAAAGAGAAAAAGAGAAAAAAACTAACTGATGAAACCGCTCAAACAGTCGGACGGAGAAGAGACTACATCCAAACCACCCGTCGGCACTGCCGATGAGGTCGAGGTATCCGCCGATACCACCGTCGGCAGCTCCATGTCCGTCATGGACGCACTCAAGGGCGTGCTCAAGATCGCTCTAATTCACGACGGCCTTGCCCGTGGCCTGCGCGAGGCTTCCAAGGCCCTCGACCGCCGCCAGGCTCACATGTGTGTGCTCAACGAGGGTTGCGAGGAAGACGCGTACAAGAAGCTTGTCATTGCGCTTTGCTCGGAGCACAAGATTCCTCTCATCAAGGTTCCTGATGGGAAGATGTTGGGCGAGTGGGTTGGGCTTTGTGAGTCCTTTCTTTTCATCTCTCTTGTCGAATTCTTGTTGGGCTTTACTCCATTTCGATGAGCGCCTGGACTAATCAATTACTTTTACCTGTGAACAGGTGTCCTCGACCGTGAAGGCAACCCCCGCAAGGTTGTTAACTGCTCTTGCGTCGTCCTCCGCGACTGGGGTGAAGAGTCCCAGGAGCGATCCGTCCTCCTCAACTACTTTCAGACCGAGCAATAGACAAAACGCAGTCGAATGTCGAGTCGAAAGTCGGGATCCAATTGAATGAAAACTTAGTTAGGGGGATGGGAGGGAAAAGAAGAAAAATATTAAAAAGGAATGAGGTATAATTGTGGAGTAAAGTGGGGAGTGCCCGTGGGGAATAAAGGATATCTATGGCTATTAAAGTGGGTTCGGTTTGCTTCCGCGGCTGCAAGAACGTTTTGCCGCATAACGCAAAATGAAATTCTTACGAAATAGTTGGAGTCTTTCAAAGATTCAATATCTCTGATTTTCCGCAACACTTCATACCGATCTAACTCGCTTTATACCTCCTTTTTATCATTAGCTTCGTTCCCTCATCTAATTGGTATTATCCCTGTGTTGTCTGTTGCAATTCTTCAGAAAGGGAATTGTAGGCCAGATGCTATTAAAAGACTACATGACTACAAGACAAGACGGATTTGTATAAATTCATCGGTGCATTAATTTTGTGTACAATTTAGGATCCGATAGGTACACATCTCATAAAAGCAATCATATATCAATTGCGCATTTCAGATGTTCGATAGGAAGGGATGGGAAAGAGACGAGACAAGCAATGAGCACTCGGTTCCGCAGTATTTTAATCACACAGGCATCATCCATTATGGAGAACAAGGGAAAGCAAGTATCACGTCAATGTGGATTTCCTCTCTTTTAAACCAACCCATCCTTCCCTTCTCTCATAGTACGGGGTGCATGCCGAAAGGCGATGTGAGGGTAGAAGAATGATAACATCTTGTGGCTGTCTGTTCATGGCAAAGAGAACAAGAAAATGAGGAGAGGGTAAGACAGAGCAAACACCCCCTTTTAGAACCTCCCTCATTTCCCAACGTCTCTGGATTCATTCATGTAGAAAAAAAAAATCAAACGTGTCATTGTCAAGCCATTTGTCATGCAGTACACTTCATTTTTAACAAAGGGGAATTGACAAACAAAAGTGAAATCAACTCCATGAACCAGGAATTAATGTCAGTAGTCAATACACACATATGCAGCGGCACAAATGATGAAAATAATTTCAAAAGCACAACACACATTGACAATAATAGAGCTAAAGCTATTATATATAAGTGTTTTTATGTAACTGAGCATCTGAGGCCTATCCAAGAATTTCATAAATTTCATAGAGACATTGTTTCAGAGGATGAAAGATAGCATATAACAAGCCAGGACCGTTTTTGCCATTGTGTTGACCAATCAAAGCAAACCAATCAATCAATTAATATATCCTCTTAACGGAAATCATAGGCAGGGAAGATCATCCTATGCCTCGTTTGCGGGTCGAGGGAGAGGTGCTGGTACGGCGAGCTGCCTGGGTCATAGTACATCCCTTCGATGTGGCCGTCTGAACGACGGATGGAGATGTAGTAGAAGCCAGATATCGTGAGACCTTGGCGGGAGTGAGATGGGGTAATGAAGCAACGTTCTGGAGGTGGAGGAGGGTCAATGCATAGTCATGACAATATTTATTCAAGATTTGACAAAAGATGGGGGGAAGGCAAATGGAATAAAGCTAACCTTTCCAACGCATTAATATCCATCCCTTAGCCAACTTCTCTGTCACCCATTTCTTGCTCACAAGGTTCTTCACAATCTCGACGTAAGACAGGTACTTGAATGGTTCCAACTCGCGCCAGTATCGGCTATCGACCTCTACATTTGCTTTAAAATTCTTCGTCTCCAGTGAATGCGTGTTGAAATCGATGATTTCGCCCTCCAGAAAAGTGGTAATGTGAGTCCCTTGGCTGTTCGAAGTTTTATCGGGAATATTATATGCCTCCATTGTCCCAGACAGTGTCATCGTATTATAATCAACATGATGTATTGTCACCTTGACCGGCCAATGTTCATGGCTGCTACTGATGCTGCTGTTGTTGATATGGCTTGACGCACCAGTGGAATCCCCGTTTCCGAACTCATACAAGCCATCCAAGCCGTAACTGCGGCCTTCTGAAGTTGTGTATACATTACGTCGACCAGGTTCGCCTCCACTAACAATAACAGGTTCCAGGTCTTGATGGGGCCTAGGTCTCTGATGGGGAAATATGCCTAAGCGGGCACACTGATTTGTAGCATGCTGTGAGCCTTCAAATACCATCCCTGGCCGTAACCATGAAGAGTCTGAAGGTCCGACTATCGAACAAGTGTCAAGGATGAAGTCATCCTCGTTGCGACGCAGATATTCATATTGAACGAAATTGCCTGCAGTGGTAACCTGCACACGCTCGTTGTATGAGTTGGAGAATCGAATCCTGTCTAGATATTTTATCGTTTCTTCGAGACGATCAACCGGTCGGTCTTCAGAATATGCATCTCGAAGCTCAGAGGCACCAATGGTTCTGGGTATATCGCCACGATTGACAACGGAATGACGGCTGGGAGGCAGCGTAGATAAGCTAGTATTCATGGTGGGAGCAGTAACTGGGGGTTGCCACTCTCTTTCTTCTGAGACATGGCCACTACGTTCCCGGTCAAGTACAAAGGTCTGTAAAGTACGGGTTCGGGAAGAGAATCGCGGGTGGTGTCGAACAGATTGAAGCAACGTAGCCGTAGCCAGATCACTCCGACCATATCGCGACGGCTCGCCTAATTCTCCATCTGGATTTGCGGTCCATAGACGGGGAGATCTAGTCGAACCTTCCCGCCTTTGTCCCGGAGATCTCGAAGATGTACGTCTAGCCCTTAGCAGCCGACCATCCCACCTATCCTGGATTGGATCAGGAGGGTCTACACTGGGATCTTCCTCATCTTCGTAATCCGATCCTTGCGCCCAGGCATAGATAGAAGTTGACGAGCGAGAGCGGGTTTCGTAGTTGGCAGCAATGTTAAAGGCGTCTCGTTGGGGCCGAACAATAGGAATGCGACTGTTTACACCAACAGCCGCAGGCGGCCTTCGATGATAACTTGGATCCATATCACTATTCAATTCATCTTCCAATGACTGTAGCTGGTGTCTGCGGCTTCGAACACGGCCTGGAGGTGAATCGAGGGAGGATGGCATGTGCGTACGCAGAAAGCTAACGCTATAGTCATTCACGCCGTCTTCGGGGACACTCATGAGGGGTGGCTGCGAATTCTGGGACCCGACGAAAGATGACCTCAAGCTGTTGAAGATAACGGAGGGAGGAGGCTATAGATGGAGAGCTGAGTGAATGTAGAGATTGCTGTTCCTCTGATGGGCAGATATGAGAGACGACAGTTATCTGGAAAATGTTTATACGACAGCATGTCAAGGTGGGGAGAAGTTAAATATTCTATGTCAGTGGGAGGCGGGAGGATTGAAATTTTAGATCGACTTCTCTAGCCACCTTTGTTACAGAAGGCAAATAAGAACTATTAACGCCTCAATAAAGAACAGACCAGAAGCATGTAGATATTGAGGAGAGGGGATGTCTCACGACGATGGCAGAGGGAGAGGATGTGATGATATCGAAGAAGAGATGTCAGCGGGTGGCATTGTTGGTTGGGATTAAATATTTATACCAAGCTGTGAATATAACCGGGCAGACTAATGCACAGAAAGCCAGGAAAGGAGCAACAGAAGCCGAGATGTTTAACTAATAAGAAGTATGCATTTCCGCATTGATATAGCAGGGGGGAAAAACGAACAAGAGCAAGAGGAGGGGAATGGTTACAACAACAGCCGCAGATCACAATGTGGGAAATGGATAAGGGACCATCTCAGACAGGGATGAAACCGGATGAATACACAGAGGCACAAAAGAACCATCTTCTCCTCCGCCTCATTCTGAGTATTTGGCGCTTAATGCATATCCACGCCTGTCCTATCCCTTAAACACGGACATCGAATCCCTCAGAACTCGTCCTCGTTTCACCTCGCATTTTATATATCAATCTTGCGTCAAAGCGCCGGGTTAGGCGACATGACGCGGTAACTATATACAGATAAATATCCCTTCGTTGGACCCTTGCTGCGAGCTCATTTTCTTCGCCTGACGCAACTGAGAAGCCCAGGGTGTTTGATTAAATTAATAAATATTATTTAAACTAAATAATTAGAACCATAGCTCCTTGAGACGATAACTGGTAACTTTTCCCACATCTATCTAAATATTTTGCCGACACAACTAGGGGCGAAAACAAATGTTTCCCAGCCCCCATTGAAAATCAACATCAAAAACACCGCCAAAAATAGCCAAAATCGCCAAAATATTTAACCAAAATTTCCATCATAATAATAACCATTAATATGCTAGAGTTCCTCCCTGCTAAGCTGCGTGTCTCGATATCACGTGACATACTATCGCGTGACCAAGTAACCACACTTTACAAGTTGTATTAATAATAAACTACTTCAAGATCTGCTTTAATTAAATTATTATATTTTAATAATTTTATAACTAGTTTATTTTTTACTTGAAATTTAAATATAATTAATTTATAAATATATTATTATTAAAATTAAAATATTAAAAATAAAAATAATAAAATAATAAAATAATATTTAAAAAATTAAATTAAAATTAATTATTTTTTAATTAAATAAAGTTTTATAATTATTTAAAAATTTTAATTATTAATAAACTTTATAAATTTTTTAAATTAATTTATAAATTTAAACTTTTATAAAATATTATTAAAAAGTATAAAATTTTATTAAATAATATATATAATTTTAATAAAATTAAAATTTAAATAAATATTATAAAATAATTAAAATAATTTAAATTTTATATATAATAATTATTTTAAAAAATATATATTAAGTTTTAAATAATTAAATAAATAATATATTTATTTCTAAATATTATATAATTTTTTAATTTAATTAACTTATTTTAAATTAAATAATTAAAATAATATTTTAATATAATTAATTTACTTTTTATTTTATTATTATTATATTTATTTATAATAATTATATATATTAAAATTTATTTTATATAAAAAATTATATTTTAATTTTATAATTTTTAAATTTTATCTTTATATAATTAAAATAGTATTATTAAAATAATATTATCATAGTAATATTTTTATTTTTATATAATTTTTATATAATTTTAATAATATTTTAATTATTTTTATATAAAACTTCTTACTATTAAAGTTTTATTTTTATAAAAAAGTTTAATTTTTATATGATTTATTTTTTTTAATAATTTTTTATTTTTATTTATATTACTTATCAGTTTTTTTTAATAATTAATTTATTATATTTTATTTATATATTATATTTATTTATATATTAAGTTATTTTTAAATTAATTAATTATTTTATTTTTTTAATTAATTTAATAATAATTAAATAATATAATTTTTAATTAAATTAAATATTTAATTAAATTATATATTATTAAAATTTATATTTAATTTATTAAAATATTATTAATTTAGAGTAAAATAAAAAAAAATTATAAAAATAAAAATAAAAAATTATATAATATTTAATATTTTATTATTATTAATTAATAAAAATTAAAAAAATTTAACTATTAAATTTAATTAATTAAAAATTATTTTTTAAATTAATATTTTACTATATAAAATTTTATATTTTTTTCTTTTTATATTAATAAAAATTAAATTATAAATCTAATAAAATATTATATAAAAATTTAAAATTAATATTTAAAATATTAAAATTATAATTAAATTATAAAAATATTTGAGATTAATGAACTAAGTATCAAAAATATATTATAAACACTATAACTAATATTATAAAAAGGTAGAAGTATAGATACTATAAGCACTATAAAGGAAAAAAAATAATAATAAGTAAAAATATAAATATATAATTAAAATAATAACTAATCACTGAATTTTTTAAAAAAGTTTAAAGAATTTAAAATAGTTATATATATAAATAAATAATAATAATTTTTATTTTTATTTTTTATAAAATAAAAAAATAATAATATGATAATTTAATTTTTTATAAAATATTAATTCTAAAATAATTTTATTTTTTTTAAAAAGTATTAATTCTTTATAAAGTATTTAATAAATAGTATAAGACTAAGAAGTTAATGTAAATAATCTTAGTATTATATAAATAAAATATAAATATAATAAATTTATTTAAAAGTAATTTAATATTTTAAATAATATTTTAACTTACTATAAAATTTAATTTAAAAATATATAACTTCAAAAAAATTAAATTTATAATAAAATTTTATATAATTATTAAAGTTATTATTAGTTTAAATAATTAATTATATAAAACTTTTTCAATTTAAAAATTATAAATAACTTATAAATATTATATTAATAAATATATTTAATTAAGATTTATTTTTATATTATTTTTAAAAATTATAATATTTAAAAAGATTAATTTAATAAACTATTAAATAATTAAAAATTAATATTAACTATAATAAAATATTAAATAAAATTAAATTTAAATAATTTATAAATATATATATATTTTAACTATAAATATATAAAAAATATTTATATTTTATTTATTTTAAATAATTATATAAGTTATTTTATTTTTAAATTTATTTAATTTTATATAAAAGTATTACTATATTTTTATATATTGTTTTATTTATATTATATCTTTTAAATATTAATATATAAAAATTTAATTAAATAGTAAATATAATATAAATTTTATATTATATAATAAATAATTTTTTAAATATTTATTTTACTATTAAAAAAAAAATAATAATAGAATATATTTACTTTAAACAAGAAGAAGAAGTAAAAATATATATTATCTAGAAGATTAATTTAAGACAAAGAAGATTTTATAAAAGAAGAATTTTAAAGTCTTATTATTTTTTTTTAAATTTATTCATTGACTATAAGATTGATCAATTATATAAAGCTGAATCTTCTGTTTTGCAATCATGATTGCATGTCTTACAAAGATATAACTGCGAACTATTATATACGAGAAGAAAATGTTCAAATTCTAGTATAATTTAATTTTTAATGAAAATTTCTTTTTCTGTTGTCAGTAATTACAATTAAAATCAAAATACTTTGTATATACTAAATTTAATGTCTGACTCAGTTGAGTAATATATTATCTTGCTCAACTAGCTACTAGTTTTCAATTAAATTCTTTTCATCTTTTATTCAAATAATTAAATATTTTAATTTATCTAAAATTGGCAACTTTACTGACAAAACTCTACGAAGTGTAAAAAGATGTTACTATTGACATGAATCAGCGTATCATGCTCATTACTGAGCTAAAGCACTGACTGCTCTGATGAAGTAATATGAAATGATGCAAGGCACATGAGCTGGGACGGCACTTCAAGAATTCGGAAGTTGGCACGTCGCACGTCAGCGCAGAAGGACAATCATGATATTAATATCCAAACGCTCCATCTCGACGCAGAAAAGAACAAAAGAAATCCATGACTACATCATACACACAAACAATACAGAAAATCTCCCCATCCTGGCCGAATTCCGTTTGCACCTTAAAAAAGCCCGACCCAAATCCCGCATATATCCCATATATAACTTTAATACAACCAGAGATGGACCAAGCTCCGAGATCGAAGGAAGGAGAACCGGGTGGGGAATAACAAAGGAATAGAAAAGTTGAAAATGTCAGGTAGCTTCAAAAATGGGCATGGCCGTTTAATGTTACGAATCCGTTAGTTAAGGGGGATTTTGATCCAGCATCTACGTTTGGAGTGCCCGATCTTATCCCATTTGACAATTGAGACTTCATGTCGGTCGTTTCAGCATCAGGCTCAGGGTCAACATGCATTCGCAAGGTTTGAATATCAAGCCCGTGAAAATGAGGTATGTGAGGGACCAAATCCATAAAATCAGAATACTACAAGTAGGTTTTAGCACAGAGAAACCACGCAAGGATACATTGGAGGTATTACCTTGACCCAAAAAATATGCTCCATGGCAAAGTACTTAGGTCGAGTTTCGATAACCTTCCGCTTAACATCTTCGTAGCTACTCGTCAAGGGATTGAGTTCGCCTTCTTCTACTAGGATACGGCGGGTTACCCTCCAGAGATTGCTCCTCTGGGTAGGAGTGGCCGGTCGTTTTTCCCAACTCGGATCTGTGTCAATGAGGTTAGTGTTAGTGTCTCCACTGGCGCGCCTAATGGTAAATGGAGCGGGATTGACATACATTGCGAAAGCTGAAGATCATTAGTGGCAAGAAGGGGTGCGATCAGATAGTTGGGAATCCATCTTTCATCTTTCGCCTCGGGGTCGCAACAGGGATCGATTTGTTGCGTAGTTGCTGTTACAACTGGCATGAACTTTTTAAGCCAGGCATGGCTTTTAGAAATGGGGTCATTGCAGCCAACAAAATTTGCCGCAGCACGAAGTCGGTTTGGAAGAGCATCCCGACGCCGCTGCTCCTGCTCCTCCTGTTCCTTCCGCAACCTAGCAAGACGAAGTCGTTCCTGTTCTAACCGCTTTTGGCGCTCTTCCTCCGCTTGTCGGAGTCGACGAAGCTCCAGCTCTTGTCTTTTTCGCTCCTCTTCTTCAGCCTTCTCGCGAGCAAGGCGGGCCGCTGTTTCTGCGGCTTCCCTCGCTTCTTCCGCTTCCCTCGCCTCCTCCGCTTCCTTCGCCTCTTTGGCCGCCTGAGCTTCGCGAAGCTCATTCTCCTGTTTTTCACGCTCAGCTTGGGCAGCGATACGTTTTTCTTCTGCTTCCTGTGCTTCTCTACCTTTCTTGGCTTCCCTGGCTTCCTTTTCTTCGGCCTCCTGAGCATCCTTCACTTGTCTGGCTTCTGGGGCAGCGCGATCGACATCCTCCATTGGAATGTCGCATATATCAGACTCGTTTTTCCTCTGCTCTTGCTTAATCGTAGACAGTCCCAGATTAGACGTTGATGTACCCAAGGACTCCATCTCGATTTGATTGTCAGTATCGCGAGTTCCATCAGTGCTTGGCTTCGGGGCATTACTGCTTCTCCGCCGCCCTTGGGATTTCGAAGGCCGTCCTGGTAACTCTAGAGTTTTCTTTGCCGTACTATTGGAGGATGAAAGGTCATTCTCCTCAGATCGGACGCGTCTCCGCTTCTTTAGAGTATCACGAGAATCTTCATCCTTGCGTTGGCGGCCACGAGCCTGGGGTGGTTCTGGGGAAACACTGCTTCGAGAACGCTTCAATGAGCCAGCCTTTTTGGTAGGCTTGGCGTCGCTATTTGTGTGCTCAGCAGGCAGTTTGGCGGTTTCATCGCGACCAGAGTGAGAGTCGGACGATATCAAACTCTCTCTCCGCTTCACGCGGTCAGGTGGCCGACCAGCAATGAGACGCCGACGTTTAATAGGCTCTTCCCCGGTCTGTGAAGGGGTGGAGTCCTTTAGCTTTTTCCGGTCTAGATGTGTCTCTTGATCGGATCCGACTGCGGACTGGTCACGGTAGTTGCTTATTCCTTTATTTGATGCCTTTGCTCGGTTGCCGATAGATGAGGCTCGTTTTTCTTTTTCGTGACTGGTACCCTCGGGCCTTTTCTTTTCCTTTACGCTATCTTTTCCCCGAGGCGAGCGATTGATTTGGCGATTCTGGTCCGAAGATCTAGCAGCTTTTTGTTGTAACGAAGGACCCGGGGAGGGTGACTCTTGTTGAGCATGTTTTTTCACATCTGCATCTTTATCACGAGACCTTCGAGGAGATTTGGTATCCAGTTTCCGGGTTCTGCGTGTTTTCACATGTTTATCATAGGCCTGCTTTAAGAGCTCATATTCCTTTTCCCAATGATCTCCTCTGCGTTCCCGGGACAACTCAAAGTACGTACGACCACGGCGATCAAGGCGTGTAGGGTCGAAGCCTCGTTGATCTAATAGAAGTTGAATAACAGCGATATTGCCTCTGCCAATTGCAGCTAACATAGGAGTATTGTAGCCCGGCTTATTGTGATTGCCAGTTTGTAGTGGTTCAGGATCCGGGTCCGGGTCACCCATTCCTAGTAAAATGCCTAAGACTTCGTCATGGCCGCCTTTCGCAGCAGCAATCAGCGACTCAGGATCAGCTTTTTGCCCCACGTTAAGTATATTCGCCACACCGGCCATATCACCTTTGGCAGCGAAATCTCGGAGATTTTCAGGAGTTGCCTTCGTCCACAACAAATCGTTTCTTGTTGCTTCACTCCTCACAGTTCTTCGTCGAGCTCCGAGACCAACAGGAGGAGGGCTTCGCTGAGAGTGTACTGGAGGGGAATCACGAGGACTAGCTGCGGATGCGCCCCGAGATGATGGATCTCTGACTGAAGAAGTGGCACGAGCAGATTGGTCCGCAGACTTTCGTCTTCGCTGCCCCTTGGCTTTTGCCTCCGCGATTATTTTTCGCATCTCTTCATAGTTCTCATTATCAGATGGAACAAGGTCGTATGGCTCATCACCTTCAGCATTACCAAGGCGAGGATTGGCGCCCGCATCCAAAAGTAATTTCACCACGTCCAAGTGACCATTTTCCACAGCATCAATGAGCGGAGTATCTCGGTCGATATTTCTTGTGTCGATTTCGCACCCAGCTTCAATGAGGAATCTAACAATTTCCACGCAGCCTTCCAGGGCTGCGATCTGAAGTGGTGTGTTCCCCGCATTATCAGAGATGTTTAGATCCTCGGGACGTTCAGCGTGGCGTGCTTTCGCAGCCTCGACTTCTTGCATTGCACAAGCCCTGGCAAGTCTCGTCCGGCCATTTTGATCTCGCTGTTTTTTTGCCTGCATCTGTTTTGCGGGAGACATAGCAGATTGTTCACCCGTGGCTGACTTGCGCAGACGAGCAGATGGTAAGGGAGATCCGCTAGCGGAGGACGAAACAGAGTCTCTATCCTCTGATATTTGGCGGCGTGATCCCGTTGCAAGTGTAGGTGGTGGTCGCCTTCTCTTCTTGGTATCAGTAGATGGCTGAGATCCAGATGTAACTCTATGGTGGGAACGATAAACTGGTGATGTGGAACGATGGTTAGATATACGTCGTGAATGAGATATGTTTGATGCTTCGTCGGGATGTTTGTTATGGGATGAATCCGATCTATGTGGACGGTCGCGATGGCGACGGGTCTCTCCTTCCCCCGTTCGAACCACGCCCTCGCTTGACCAACGCTTTGTCGAGGGCCGACTTTTGTTAGTTTCAACATCACCAGATTGTGGGTGTGGTGAACCGCGTATGGCAGAAGCGCTCCCTAAATCTTCAGCCTGAATTTGTTTCGTCTCCTGTGTGGGAGATGAAACCCGTGAGATCCGTCCACTAACATCGCGAGATTCGGTGGGTCCATCGTTCGCGTTATCATTTTCCACCCGCTGTCGCTTTCGAGGTTTCGTACCTTCAGATGACAACGCGATTCCTGAATCTCTATCGTCTTCAGTTCTACCAGGACTCCTATCGCGTTTATGTTGAATGAATCGCCTCTTTTTCTCTGGAGATAGCTCTTCTCGTTCTGACTGGATTATGGTTTCCGCCTCTGAATCCGCCTTTATACTAACTATATCTTCATTGTCATTACCACCATCGTTCTCCCGCTCCACCCTGTGCTTTTCATGTAGAGAAGGAACCTGCGATGGAACGTTGTTCACTGTAAGCTCTGGGGTAGGTTTCACGTGTTGATCGGTGTCACCATTAGTGGGAGAAGCAGTTGGCAAAGACAGCACTGCATCAGCATCATTCATAGCGGCTGCAGTAGGGATCTTTGGCCTCTCTGCTTCATCGTTAGTAGCCGTAGCCGCTGATTGTGAGCGATTTCCGCCGGTCGAGCCAGACTCGATCACAGCTTCTAGGAGGAGCCCAAGGCAGGACCGCAACGGCGCGATTGTATATCTAGCTACAAAGTTGCCGGGAGAATATGCGGCTTCTGGTGGTTCACGTTGGATGATACGGGGTTGGGTAGCAGTAAAGGTTGATGGTTGGGGTTGTCGTATGGATGATTCACTTGAATATCGGGCGCAAGACGTTCAAGTTCTCAAAGTGAAGGGCGGTAAACCCCATCCTGGCGCTAGTACTATTTTGGCTTTCTGCCACTTCGGAGCAAACCTTGGGAACTGTTGCCTGGTTGAATTCCCCCGTGAGATTCGATGATATTTACCGAGGATAATTACATGCAATATGAGGTTGTTATGTTGATTATGCGTATTGTTAGGGGAGTTGTTTACACTTATCAATTGTGAATATCATATTTTTATGGGGAACACTGTATAAGATATACCTCTTTTTAAGACGAGCCTTGATTTGTTGCGAAATCGCATGGTCGTTGAAGTGCTGGAGATGTGGATTTACAGTTGAACGTGGTTTTAAAGCTGAGTTCCCTTTTTCTAAAACCATGATCAACTCAGATCAACCTCATCTAAAATAAAACACAGTCTACATACTCTGCACATAACTACAACACATATATTACTAATCCATTTCTATTCAACCTCACCGATCAACACCAGGGTTAGGGTATGTGAGGAAACTATGATAAGGGTTAGTTAAGAATAAGAACCTGACATATGCAATATCACTACCATCAATATAGAGATGCACATGAATGAGATATGTGTGAGATATGACCGGTGGATGTAGTTTTTGTAGGAGTCTTAAGGATTGCCTTCGTGGAATGTCAATGGGCCTGGATATATCCACTCATCACGTGATTGAGCTAGGCGAAATCGCAGAGCAGCCTTGGCGTTGAGCCCAAACGTTTAAACCACGCCGAAGGTATTTTCCCGGGCGAATTTTAAAACCTTGAACGTTCATGCTCTACAGTACGGGGGTAATTATGTAGATATGGTTACTGCACCTACACTACATTATTCCCCGACCCCGATAAAATATAGGGAAAAGTAAGAGCATGGCCACGGTGCCCTCTCTTGACCATATTATCATCATATACGCTCTAAAATCGAAGCGAAACGGGGTTAGCATCTCAAACTTCGTCTGTAGTATGCTGACTCAAATGATACAGCATTCTTGAAGGCCTGGGTAACCTGTAAGGTCTAACTCGATACTACAAGGAACGCGATTACCGGATGGGATTGCATGAGTCGACTGCGAAGACCCTGCCTGGAGCGGCGATGAGATACATCCAGTGGATGTTCTCGTACTTGCAGACAATAGATGCGATAAACTTCATTCGAAGCTATTTTTTGATCACGGCCTGCACTGTGAGAATCCATCCATTCCATGTATCCATATCAACATCTATTGAATGAATGATTGATCAATGTGTAGATTCTGCTTGCGAACAGCGTCCCTTTTGTTCGCAATCGTTTCGTGACATATGGCCCACGGGCCACAACGCCAGAACCGATCAACGCTTCCACAAAAGGAGCTCAAAATGACGCCAAGCTGTCGAAACAGCCCAATTGTGGATGGGGAGCGTCTTTTCTTGACTATATAGCATCGTGGCAAGTACCACATAGCTTTTTCACTCATTTTTACGTGGCATCGGTATTATCCTCAGTTCTCTGGGGAGCTCAAATCTACTTCAGAGGCCCACTGTTTCGAGCTGTATCTTCACAGGTTAGAGAACAAAACATTCAAAAGTCCATGACACGCAACCAAGTTGTTCTGTGCTGGACGCTACTTTTGATCCAAGGTGTCCGTCGACTGTGCGAATGCAATTTAATGGCAAAACCGTCCCGATCGAAAATGTGGTTCCCACATTGGGTTGTTGGGCTGGCATTTTATGTCGCAATGGGGTTGGCTATTTGGATCGAAGGAATACGTATGTGCAATTTACCGTGACCTTGTTTCGCCTCGCCCTCCAAATCGTCTACTGAAAACTGCCATATCTAGCTGCGATCCATTCTTCAGGCAACTTACTAAATGATGTGCGATATTGTGCACCATCATTGAAGACACTCGCTTTCCTTCCAGTTTTTACTATTGCATCCGGTATCCAACATGATTGCCATATGTACCTAGCTTCGTTGAAGAAGTACACTCTTCCGTCTCACCCAGCTTTCCTCGCCGTCGTATCTCCGCATTATACAGCCGAGTGCGCCATTTATCTATCGCTCGTTTTCTTGGCTGCGCCAAAAGGATCTCTTGTCAACAAGACTGTATTGTCGGGACTGGTTTTCGTTCTTGTGAATTTAGGTGTTTCTGCTGCCAATACTAAGGAGTGGTATATGAGAAAGTTTGGTAAAGAAAGCGTGCAGCATCGGTGGAGAATGATACCACGTCTATATTAGAATTTCTATTGTGGAAGCCTCAAACCTTCTTCTGGACATGTCGGCTGCAGTATCATGAGATTTCTATAACCTTTCTTTGCTGCTTGCAAACGCCAATAAAAGTAACCCATTGGATGGTAACCATGATCAGCAGCCAGCCTCTGCGTCAAATTTAATTATTAGAACCGAAGCTAGTCGTTGCTGCCTATCATCTAGGCCCAAGGAATTTCATAGTATTCCCCAGCTTCGAGACCTTGAGCACATCCCGATATGTTAGGCTTATTCTAGTCTCCCTCTCGTAACTGCCTGCTGCAAACGTATCTTTATCCCCAAGCAATTCCCAGTTACAAACAGCTTCCGGGCTTAAATCAGCATCCCTTTTTCGCTCCTCAATCCCATGCAAGAAATCAGTGTATAGTTTCCCAGTCGTTATCAACAAACTTCTTCTTTCTTGCAATATTCTAAACCGGGATGGCGTTGTTTCTTGGGCTTCTGCTCCAATTCCTTCTCCCGATTGACCTGTGTTTGCGCGATCTGTGATCTTCTCACTCATCTCCAGTACAATCGGTGCCCCCAAACTCACCGTCGCGACAACGGGGTAGTATGCGGCACCGTCCTCATGAGGCATGATTCCTTGTCCAGGTTTATACTCATTAATCAGTACATGGTTAGGTGCGTGGTGCGGTGAATCCCGAAATATTCCAAGCGCCGTATATCGGGAAATGATGGGAGAAACCAGCCAAGTTGGGAGGGGGGAGCCGAGAAGAGTGTTGGATTTGGTCAATGCGGATGGCCAGGTCTGAAGGCGTCGCCGGGAAAGCTGTGTCCAGCGTGGAACGGGGACAGATAATATCTTAATAGTTGTTAGTCTGTAGTTTCATTTTATGATCAATATGTCTCCCTTGATGAAGGGAATCAGAGGGAAACAACCAGGGTATTTATTCTCTTAATGGGGCGATCAGTTAACCCTCTTATTGATCCCAAAACTTCCTCCTTCAGTTGAAGCATCTCTGTTCACCTCAGTCTAACTATTAAATTCCAACATAAGCTACAGGTAAACAAATATGAGAATTTTACCTTCTGAAGCAACCTATCCTCTTCATCCTGCGTTATAAACCCGGGAATATAATAGGCATTTTCAGGAATTGACATGATTCGCACATCTTTGAGCTGCAGGGGCAGTCTGACTTTCTCCTTTGTCTCCTCAACAGTTCCAACATGTTGATCGTGTTCCATATCTATGCGATGTCCATAACCTTAATTAGGAGAAGGAGCTTGCCATTGATTCCACCTGGGAGACAGAAATTTGAGAATTGGAATTTGGACCAAACCACGGAAAAGCAACAGTAGTTTCAAGAATTCAAAAGGCTTGTTTTGCTGCTGCCAGTGAAGGACTCCAGTTTGTGTCTTGGAGCAAATTGAAAATTTGAGCTTGGAGCTGATAAAAAAAAATAAATGAAATGAGCGACGTTGAGCTTCAAGCTATAAATATTGAACCTTGGAAATAAATATATGCGTGGGTGCTTCACAAACCCCACACACTTCTTTGGAACATCATATTTTCCAACTTGCTCCAACTCATCATAAACCAAACCTAACCTCAACATTATCTCTTCTGGTCTCTTCACGACTACGCGGGCATTTTCCCCTCTGTCCCTAATTCGGGACTCTCAGACACTCCAGGTAACTTTCAGATAAACAACCTTTTAGCACTCAACTCAATTGCCATGGGGAAGAACAGCGCTAAAGACGCGGGCGCCAAAGGAAAAGGTAAAGGCAAGGCGAAAGACAGTTCAGATGGTAATGAGGGTGCAAAAGGGAAAGGAGGCCTGAAACCTGCAAATTCGATCAATGTTCGACATATTCTCGTAAGTGTCTGATACTCTTCGTGCTTGCTCTTCTTGCTCGGCTTCAATCTCTTGCTTGACTGTGATTTAAATATACCCGTTTGCGTTTGCTTCTTCACTTGCCATTGGATTGGAAGTAGCTCTGTATCCTCTTTACATGATTGCCATGCTACGCATGTGTGTTTCCATGACTGAAATGTGCAAGAATATTGTTCCTTTTCATATGTACGAACCCAAACTAACTAGCCATTGCGAGAAAAAAGTGTGAAAAACACTCGAAGAAAGAGGAAGCGCTTGAGAAGCTGAGAAATGGGGCAAAGTTTGATGAGGTTGCAAGGGAATTTTCTGAAGATAAAGCTAGGCAAGGTTTGTTGATTTTATTTTCGCTATATGTTTGATGACACTGGCATTCGTGCTACGTCCTTTACCCTTAATATATGATTGATACCAAACAACCTGAGCTCAAATGTGAGAAAGTTATCAACTGGGACCATTATATCCTAGGTTTCGCATACGCTCACATCCTTCCACCCAGGGCTTCTCAACTCCACTCTATCATCCTCAAAAGGGTGTTGGAATTGAATAAGGGCCAAAGGGAGGAATTCAAATGAAACTCACTGCCTTGTTTCGTATATTACATGTTCTTTCCACCCAAGTACATAGGCAAAGAGTGCTATATCTTTTATAAACTACCCCTTTCCTGACACAATCCAAAATATAGGGGGATCGCTTGGCTGGAAAATACGAGGTAGCCTTGATGCCTCATTTGAAAAAGCAGCATACGACCTCGAGCCCAGTACGACCGGGAATCCAAAATGGACGGAGGTGAAAACGGGATTTGGATACCATATCATTATGGTGGAAGGGAGGAAGTGACGGGCAAATGAACGTGGAGGATTGAAAATTGGAGTTGGTTGAAAGCGTATTTCCTGTTCTTTTCGATCTACACCCGGTAACAACACATATCTGGTTATTGCTATGTATTGGGTTGGATATATGTCTCTGCGTTGTCAGTTGATATTATTTCCTCTTTTCTAAATATTAATGATGGCATAAGGCAGCATTCGACATTGTTTTTTTATTTTTATTTTTTTTTAACAAAGCATCATGTCAGTATGAGGACATTAAGGCCATAGGAGATTCTCTTTTGGCAATTAATTGGAGAAAGACTTATCTTCCGCTAATATTTGTGCTTGGTCGAATAGTTTATCTGTGTTAGATGGAGGAAATTTGAATTGAAGGGCATACAAAGAAGAAGATGGAAGAATTTGGATTCCAGTTACTACTGCTTGTCAGTGATCCCCTTCCCAATATATGAATTCAACCTTGGATTTTAGCTGACAGTGCCAAAAGACTCCAGCATATGTTCTCCTGTAAAAACAGTATTCCTACAGGTTCCCATATCAATCATCCCAACCTTGGAAGCATTCTATACAGATCAAATAACAGGGACGAAAAAATCATTAGGCTAGCAAAACTTCAATCGTTTGGAACCTTGAATGGGATACGGTACCATAATAGGCTTCGCATATAAACTGTTCGTTCAACATCGGGAGTTTTTAACTTTAATTGGAACCGTGCAAACCACGGCACACTGACAGCAGGAATGAAAGGGAAACGGAGATATTAGATTAACAGGCAAACTTCCACAACCCTGTATCAGGTCCTTTTTTAAGCTTATTCTATGGGTCCATCACCGTAATGGAACTCGGGTTTCGGGGCAAGTAGAGGAATTTTCTGGGCGGACAAGATAAGCCCCACACATTATTTCGCAAATCTAATGGCGCCCATTGACTTTAGTAGTTACCTTAGAGTTCACTCATATCAGTTAGTTTGGGAGATATTTGTTTCTTCATTGGATCCTGGGAGCGGGACTATAAACATTGTACTGGTAAAGTTACCGACAACATGACCTAGTTGGATAGGAATATGATGATTCTTCATTTCAAGAATATCCTAAGAAAGGTGTTTTAAAGCCGCTGGCATGAAATAGCTATCAATTAGTTGCCTTGTGATTGGAAAATAAAATCATCAACCGCCCATGAGTGCGGGTTTTGGCCATAGACCAATGGATCATCTACCCTCAAAAAAATGGTAACCCAAACCCCCCGGGCTTTTCATGCCAAACATTTGACAGGAAGTCTTCCACTGCAGTAAATTCGTGACCTGGGAAGAGTTGATTTAGCTCATCTGATGAGTCCTATGCGCCTTTTGTACTGCTTAGAAGGATTCCAATGGAAACGGCTTTGAGAAGTGCCCACGCCTGATCCTCAGAGACTGCGCGGTGAACTGCTTTCAACCCCCACGATATCTTTAGGTCTCCGGCTTCGAGATCTTCGACTTTTACTTTGTCGACAGTGAAAGGCCGCCTAAGAGATTCATATTAATAAAATTCGAAAATATGCGACGCTCAGAAAAACTATTCTAACCTCGAACTTTCCTGCCGATCTCAATGAGTTGCGAGAACCTGACTCTGTTGCCTCTAATACCGCCAGCTGTAGGCCATTTGCCATCGTAATCAGCTGATCGAGCAACGATTGCGGCAAGGGCCGCGACAGTGGTTAGAGTTATAACAGCGGCTTCGTGGCCTTCCACAACGATCGCACGCCTGTTCTCAAAATCGAAGACGCTCTGTAGCGCGTCGACATACTTAGCCGTCTTGTGAGGGAAGGCTAGATAGTCCAAGAACAAACCAGGTTGAAATAAGATGTTCTCGAGTTTCTAATGAAAAAGCTATTTGCGGCTGGCTGGAAGTATTGAAAGATCATAGTGATTTTGATGCAGATTCTCACGTTTCCTTTTGAATTTACTTCTTTTGGGTGCTCCCTGATTCTTTCTTTTCTCTGCCACCAGGCTATGTCAACCGTCCCCTTACTGGTCAATTGAGTAAGCTATGGAGCTAATGTGTTGCATTGATTGCGGGTAATATCAGCGCTAATATCCGCATCGATAAGGTTCCTCTGAGACCTCTGGTCGGGATCCGAGAGAATCTGGACGAAGGACAAGAGGGTGTGGATCCCTCGAAGGGCCTCAACCAATGCAGCCTTATCATCGTAGTCTACCGTTTGCCAACTAATTCCGGGTGTGATGGCTGTTGTCGAAGGCCCCTAAGGGACACATTAGCGTTGAAATTGCACATAAATGTAAAAGTTCCAAATGTTTCCCTCACCTTCCTACTTAATATGGTTATATCATGCTTTTTTGACGGTATGAGAACATCAACAATCTCCCGGGAAACATCTGCAAAGTAAATAAGTCTTGATAGGCGATTGCATAACAGAATTGGGATTAAACCCACGCCCAGCACCCGCCAGTTACAGCGATTTTAACCATTGTAAAGCTTTAATACCTGGGTTCAACAAATTGATACGATGTTCGGAAGCGTGGGTATTAAGATAATTTATCCATTACACAATGCAAGACCAACTTCTGTATTAAATATATTCGTCTCTATCTCATGAGTTCCAGTGGGAGGTCTTTTCCCAGTGAAAATATCAAATCCGGGACATCAAGCTCGCTATCTATCCACTTGTCCTCGACTGCGGAGCAGTTCATGGTCCATCATGGACCATATGGCTTCAACATCCCAGTGGATTGGAACAATGACCAACGCATCCATGGATTAATTGACTGCGTTCATTTGCGGCATTCTCCAAGAACTTCCTTCGGTTGTCCTTTACAGGTTATACTCCTCCCTCTGCAGTTGGTCCACCCTGGAAAGCCGTGAGACAGGGTTCTTAAATCGTAGTTAGTTAGCTATCCAGGCAAGGTTAGAGCCACTCCCACTCCCCAAGCCTGTTAACTCCGGAATAGGCGGCTGATAAAGGCTCACGCTTTTCTCCGCCGCGGCGGAAAGAAACGCTAGATTATGTAGCTGATGGAGTAGGTGCGAAAATAAATAAATAAATACCTAGTGGTGCGTCGAGATCCACGGAGCAACTTTTCGTTCGGATTTTAACCAACAAACTTGCTTTAGCAGGGCATCTGTGCTGGCAAAACTCCCGCAAGACACCGAAATGTCATTAATAATCCCACGTGCTCTCTCCTCCGCGGAGGGACCAACCTCCAACGCTGCTCAACATGCGAAAAGTCCGTAAAGGCACTTAAAGTTTCTGGGAGTGCAAGCGACGGAAGATCCGATGCACCTTTGCAGCGCCTTCAGAAACTGTCTGAGTCGTCGAACCCCATGTATTAGCCAGGAGTTCCATTATGAGGCAGTACTTGAGAGTATAAATGTTGATAGGATCAACCGGATGGAATCTCTCATAGATTGATTCATCAAGCGAAGAGGGGCTAAAGTGCCAGACACGCTGCGTCCGAATCAGCACGAGTTGGTAAATTCATCAGTAAGAACCATCTTTGCAAGTGTGAAGATAGTATAACTAGCTGTTCATCCAACATGGGAAGACGGAAAATTCTAGGCCTGATGGATGTGGAACCGAATCCGATCCTCCCTGCCCCACTCCGATCACAGTCCCTCCCCCGGTCCCAGAGAGGCTTTTGGCTTACAGCCATGACGAGCTGTTTGTCTCGCTTTTAGCAGCTTGGCCCAATCAGCATAATCTCAATCTCCTATTAAGCGTTTTGATCGATGTTTCGGTATTATTCCACGGTATAGTATTCATGCCGTACTCTAGATTCCTTTCCCGACAACGCTTGTCTCCGCAAGCCGTATTGCAGATGCCTCCGCTTGGATCCCATCCATCCTCGTAGCAAGAAGGTTTCTAATTCTTGGCTCTTTTATAGGGCATTCCGCTATCCTTGGCGGAGAAACTTGCTGGCCTAACATCGGACTGCCAGGATATCATGAATCGTGTGGTCCGAACCGCTACTAGGCTTGTAACAAATGATGATGAACTTGTCATTTCACTCGATGGTATCAAGTGTGTTATGATTGCAAGCATGTACTTAAATAATGCTGGCAATCTTCGCCAAGCATGGCTGACAAACCGCAGAGCCATGGATGTTGTGCAGATGATGGGATTAGATTACCTTTTCGAGCATAATTCTCGAGCTGGAAACTCAGGATCGTATCGATCCTGATTACATGTGGTTTCGCATAGTCTCCACAGACAGGTATCTGTCGTTGAGGCTGGGCCTGCCACAAGGTTCATACGAAAATGTCTTCGCGAGTCAGAAGGTACTGCAAAATTGCATAGCTGTGGAGCACCTGGAGCGCCTAGAGTCCGTTGCAGCTGGGCTTATCCTACAGCGTAATGTTGGCGAGCAAATTGATCTTGCGACAACACACGAAGTGGACAAAATGCTTCAGGAGGCTGCTGCCCTAATGCCACCACGGTGGTGGCTGATGACTTCCAATGGTGCTGTCGGTAGCGATGATGCCCAGGCATTCAAAGAGTCAATCCGCCTTACAAATCATTTAACATATCGTCATCTCTTAGTATGGCTACACGTGCCATACATGATGTTGTCCTCTTCCACCGAACCGCGTTATGATTACAGCAGGATGACTGCTGCAAATGCCAGTCGTGCGATAGTTGCCCAGTTCGTAGCATTCCGAGGTGCGAATTTATCGACGGCTTATTGTCGCGGTATCGACTTTGTTGCTTTTATTGCTAGCAGGACGCTGTGCATTGCACATATGGAAGCTCACCGGCAGCACCAATTCGGCTACGGCAAAGATGTCACCGTTTTCCAATCTCTCCAACATCAGCGACTGAGCGACCGCGGACATCTTGAACGGACATTTGAAATCATGAAAAGAATGGCTCAAATGAATCACGATGTTTGCTCAAAAGATATCCATTATCCTCCGGTCCCTCCTCGCTATCGAGAATGATTCTGCCAATGGAGCCTGGTACCGTACAACTGCCACCCTGGAGCTTTATAAGGAGGACCCTCATAGTTTTGGAGCTAGGGATGACAATCTCAATGAACTGCATATCAATATACCGTACTTCGGAACCATCAAGTTCGAACACAGCCCCACCCACCATTTCTATGATCGAACGGACAAAAACTCTCTCCGAAGGGCGATTTCGAAACGTGTCCATCCCGCAAACAACTGATACTGGTCATTTTTTTGTGAACCAGTCTTACAACTAATGCGTGAGCAACATAGAGCCTATCAGAATGATCTGACATCCATATCCCGCTCAGCTGGCTATCAAATCAGCACCGCCCAGCCTGCCAATACTGATTGGTAAAATGTTCCGTCGTCCTTTGGGCCACCAGATCCCTTTCAGTAGTTTGGAACAGTAAATTGGGATCATGGCTTTTCGTACCCCGAAACCAGCGGCGAACAAGAGCCTCACCTTCTTGTGCCAGGCTTAGCAGCAGATGTGAACGATTGGCCTTTGCAGGGAGTAGAAATAGCTTTATTTAGTAGTTTCATATAAGTTTGAGAGATTCAACTGAAGCTGCTCTTTGCTTTTCTTTTTTCGAAAGTTTTGGTCGTTGGCAGTATGTGATGACATCATTGTTTAGTCCGTATGATGATCCGGAACTTGTCATTTGGTTTGAGTTTGGTGAGCTTGGTCTGGCTTTTCAACAATATTGTTAATAGGTTTTTGCCAGACATTTACGCCCAGACTGTTTTGCTTTTGCATTAGTATTAAACATGATTTTTTTTCTTCTTGTAACAGAATCCATGTTAGCATGCCAGCGACTGCTCAAGTCACGGTCAGATGTTGTCACATCCTTGTACATGTTACCACTTCCAATCCGATGTGGCGCGACCTTAATTAACTCCGATGTTATCATTCATGTAATCCGAAAATTATCTCGAGCTCCAGAGGTGCGATGTGGGGGAGCGGGGAAGCTGAATCTGGAAGTGTGCTGGTGCTTATGTGGCAGAGGTTGAGCTATCTCATTTCCTGGGAAATTTTCCAAAATGTTGATTGTGAACATCAACTTAGCAGCACCACAGGGCCCTTGGAAAGTCGATTATGTCTGTCTAGCTCTTCCAGATACCCAGAAATGGTCTGAAGCTGCCCGCAACTGTTCGGAACTATGGTGCAATTGCCATTATCGCGGGAACGAACTTGCAAAGCAAGGATTTGGCCAACTCTTATCTCCTCCTCACCGCCACATATGGGTCAAGAGCTTGCTGGAGCATGCTTGACGGGCTGAGCAAGAAGTTCCGTTCCTCTGAGATGATGGAATATGAAACTATAAAAGGACCCTATCACTTTTAACACGACGCTCAAACTGTGGATAAAATAAACATGAATATTGAAAATATTTCCGGAATCACGTCATCTCCAGCCAAAAGATTTGATACTCTGAGCGCATGTGGGCAGTAAAATTTTTTGCATCCTTCTAGCTTCTCGGCCAAACGTGAAACAGAGGACTATCCAATGGTTATGATAATAATTTGCCCACTTCCATTATTGATGCTACTAATGTGGACGGCAAGGGAGGGACGGACCGGGCACTATAGCCTCTAGCCCGCGACAGAGAACCCACGTTGTTTCCAAAAATAAAAATAAATAATAATAATAATAATAATATATATATGGAAGTTAGCTGAATGGGTAATAGCCGAGCAATATCGTGAGTAGCGCTAGAAGCGAGCGGTGAAGAGATATGAAGAATGAGGTCATGATTATGGTCACTCACTCTCTTGTGTTATCTGCTAGGAGAGGAGGTGTCAAAACATGTGCTCTCAAGCAAAGTAAAAACTAGATAGGGATGAATTTGTCAGCTGTTTCTGTCCTGGTCCCATCAATATTGATGCACTTGTTGATACACAGAGGAATGATGGTGAGAGGGCTGGGCGATTTTGGGGTAACTAAGTAAGTGTAAGTGTAACTAACTCAACTAACCTGTTGTCAACTGCACCATCGTGGAATAAGAAAGTAATCAGAGACTAGATGAGTAATTCATCTCATCTCCAAAGCTGAATTGTATGCTTCAACCATATATTGTGCAGATTCTCTTAACCCCGAAAAGCGACACTGTGAGATATACGGATCCAAAAAATAATAAGCCTGCGCTTGGCGGAGGATAAGGAAGAAGGCTTGAACTTTAAAAATGATATAACCGGTATCGTACTGTACCGTACCGTACTGTGCAGTTCCCTCTAATATTAAATAATAACAAAGAAACCAATCCAAATGAGGGGATTGTTAGTGTCACACAATGATGGCATCTCAAGTTTGGCCTTTGAAGGCAGATCAGATGCAAGACATCCCACTTTAACTGCCTTAGGAAAAGGGATGTTGTCCACGGATGTTCTCTTTCTGCTTCTTCTTGTCCGGCACTTCCAGGTCCAATCCAACTGACCTATGGAAGGCTGGGGATTTTCAGCATGGGAATTGCGTCCATTGTAAGACCAGAAAGCTGTGGAATGTTTCAACGGAGAGGTTCCGTAGCGAAAATGGGACGTTGGGTGAGATGATTTACCTTCTGCCCAGGAACTAAGCCACGATGTTCGCGTCCGTTGGTTTGTGTGTGAGAGAGCTGTGTCCTGCTGTTTTCATGCACTTCTAATTCAATGAGAGCGCTTGTCTAGAGCTTCTTCCATCTACCCGGTTATCTGCACCACTATCATCATCGCCTTTGAATCCGTTGTGGCCTTCTGTTGTGCCACTGCAACGCGAAGCAAATAGAGGAAAGAAAAAAGCAAAATTTCTTGTTACGTGGGGTGGAAGTAAACGTGCAAGTCCATACCTGCCTCTGCAAAATGAAATCCGCTTGGGCTATCAGAAGAAAGGTCTGTACCCAGGTACTCCGTGTATTTAGCTCGTCAATCACCATACCGCTTAATTCAAGAGACGTCCCTTTCGGGGACCTGTTCGTGAGTCTTATTTCTCATACAGCGCATAAACAACATAGGATTAAAGGGTTTACTCTCCTAATTATTTGTTTTTCATTTCCTGGGTTCAATTCTGTTTCTTTTTCTTGCCGGGAAACAAAATGACCAGCTTGCATGTCGACATGGTTTGGATGTTTATAACCAGGAGGTCGCATAAAAGTTGCACCCTCCGAGCCAATTCTGATGACATTTGCGCAGATGCAGCCTGCCCATTGGTAGGTTATTTGAATCCCCTTGCTAGTCTTCAGGCAGGAGGCTGTTTTGAGCTTATGCTTAAAGCAGAAAAGAGGCCATGTAACCACCTGGCAGCAAGGTTTCTGTAAACCAATTGTTACAATATTACTGATCGATCGTAATAATTCCAGTCAGCTTCCTAATTGCATATTGGATTCTGGTTCATGGAATTGATGGTTGTGCTTTGTTGAGCTGATGAAAGTGTTTGGCGCGTGCACGATCCGCGGGTAGATAACTACCTGGTAGTAGACTGATGCTTTGGTAAACCGGTCATTCTGATCTACCAAGTAGGACTCCAAGATAAAGGCTGATAATCTGGTTGTGTCCTAAAAATACCGCTGTCATTCGGAGGAGGCATGACCGCATCGAGAAACGGGTCTCGCCATGCAGGACAGGGATTGTAGTAAAAAGTGAGGTAAAATGAGATTATTATTGCTCTTGTGATGCTTGCCGACTTCCTCCAAGGTTGATTTGATGGTTATTCCCCCTTCCTGCTCCCTAAAACCAGTGACTTTTTCATAAAGACTTTGGTAACTGGCTGATCGGCCTGCCTTTCGTCAAGGATGGTTTCACAACATCTAGAGAACTAGTCGGCGTGATTCGCTGTCCCGCCATTCTGGAAATATTCTTCTCTTCTCCGCAGATAGCTTCCTCTTGTGTGGAACGTTGGAAAGCTAACTCTCAAGGTTCTCTTTTCACAAACACCTTTGCGTGATCAAGAAGGCCAGACCCTGGCCAATTTTCCCTTGGTCGTTATGTATTTACTGGAATTGCCATGACGATGACTCTCCCCGTCAAGGTGAATCATCCTGAGAAGCATTCCGTAATTAAATAGCATCGGAGTTCTCTGTCTCCCTCTCTCTAATTTGCCTCCACCGGCTTGGGCAACATATCAATGCAAGAAGAAATATTGCGAGACTAACGATTTTGTCGATAATACCATACGTAGATTACCGGGACGTGGAAGACAATGAGGCATGGTAACTCTGGGGACTAACCGATTGGCCCACCCAGGGTGACCCCCAACTCAACACAAACCTTAGGTGTGAAATCAAAACCATCTCCCAGTCAGCTCATATCAGACTGTCTGTGGGAAGCAGACGAGACTTGGAAAGGATGACAATAAATAATCAAATGCGCATAACGAAAACGATGAAGATAAAGTAACACAGCCAAAATAGGGGAACTGACTGATCTACATATTGACCTCATTTTTGTATTTCTTGGATCCTCTTGTCGTTTTCCGCCGGTTCTCACTCTCTCTCCCTCTTTTTTTTTTTTTTTTTTTTTTTTTTTTTTTTTTTTTTTGCATGAAAAACAATCCACGCATATCGTTTGCAGTCGATTCCTTATCTTTACCGGTAATTGATTGCACATATCAAGACTGGTTCGCTCTTCTTGCCACACATCACATATGATAACCACCCCTTATAACGACCTGACCGTTATTAATTTTGCTCCAATTCGCTCTTGTTGTGCTTCTGCTGCCTCTTTTTCTCTAACCTCACCGGCAGATTGTCGGTTTTCTTTTCTTTTCTTGTTTAGACCTGTCAAATCCGGCAAATCTCCAATCAATGCCTATACCATCACCTAGGGCATGCATTTGACGTGTACGACATGGACGTATCCCGACTCTGATGTTCAGACCTAATTCTTCATCTGCTTGTTCGAATCCAACTTCTCGCTCGCGGGCCCACACAAGCAACTTCACCCTGCCGCTTCCAGCAGAGTTGGCTCTTCCGACAGGTGAATGCCTCTTTATATTACTCCATCCATCTGTTCCTGACCAGCGCTGCTCGTGTCAAGGATTTCGGCGGAATATGTCCTCCCTAGGCCCTACTTGCGAATGTGGCCATCAAGCATGTTACCATGCACCGGGTGACAGGGTGAGCAGTTTTCTGGCTCAGCAGCCGGCCTCACCACCAGTGCTACCGACGAAGATGGCTCTGCTAGAGCGGATCTGTCGGCTAGAGGAGCAGCACAGACATGATCGTAGGCTTTGGGAAGAGGAATTGAAAGAGGAAAGACGCGCACGCCGTGAAGATACTAGGGTTCTAAGGGAGGCTATGCATTCGTTTTATAAGTTTATGGAGGGGGAGGTACCACGCAAGTTTGCCGCTGTTGATGATAAAACTGACAGCTTGTTGGATCATGTGTCGAGGTTGGAGGAGAGGATTACCATAATTGATGATTCAACTATGACTTTAGAGAACCGTGTTTCGGATCTTGAAGTTGATGAGGATGAGGATGATGATAATGGTTGCAGTGATGAGAGTCATAATGTTGAGATGGAAACCGAAGAATCGAACGAGCACGAACAAAGGGGTGATGAAAATCTGAACCCTACTCGGGCCATGCGAAAATCGTCAAAGAGGGAGCCTGTTCCTATCAAGAAGGGAACAACCTGCCCCGAACTAAACAGTACGTCTCGGTTCGAGGATGCTTGCCCTTACAGAACTTCCATGGCACCTCCCAAACGTCCGGCCGGTTTAGAATTCCACCCAGCTAGTCTCTCCATACCGAGTAGCTCAAAATCACCAAGGAAGGCCGATATTAGGCCTCCAAGCCCTACCGCGATATCCACTTTCCCCCTAGATCTTGTTGAGACCTATTCCGCTGCTACCGGCACCCACACATATGTCCACAAACTAACATCCCCACCTCGCGATTTTGTCTCTCCGATCCTCCCCAAGCCAGAAACTCCAACGTGTAAACCCATGTTCCACGGGACCGTCCATACTGAAATGGTTCCTCTCGTCAAATCACCCATTTCCCAATCATCTTCTGCCAAACACAACGAAGACTTCAGTGCCTCAGAGAGTCAGAAACTATGCTGCGTGGTATATCCTGTGGACACCGACCAGTTTTTTGGGCCATACTGTGAATTGCCGAATTCCGTGTTGATGAAACGAAAATTCGAAGCGGGGGGGTACCAGCAAACCGAGATGGGGAGAGGCTTAACGAGGAGGGACCGGCCAAAGTTCATCCCAATACCGCCGCCACTATCACTGTCAGGCTCAGACCTTGAAGCCTGAATCAGGTTTCTGGAATGGAATATTCCATCATAAGTCCTTTGAGAGCAATCACAGCTGAGATGTGAATGATACGGTCTGTTCAACTCTCGCATTATCAAGCAACCTATCGCTTGATTGTGGCGCTCAGTCCTTCACTCCAGAGTAAAAAAAAGATAGATGCCAATTAATCAATACTCTAATGTAAGAGTCGACTATCACAATGCACATCTGCTTCCCTTTTCAAACCCATCTCTCAAGTGTTGCGAACTCTGAAGTGATTACAGTGATTTGTGTTTGCTCTATCCACGGTTACCCTATTCTCAACGAATCACGTGAAATTGTCCGATACCTTCCACCCTTGCATCCCGCTCCGCTCCGCTCTCCTCCTAACTCTGAACCAGCTCACCCCCCACCCGGGGCGCGGTGGCTCCCCTCCACACATTACGATCTCCGCTGACAGATATGTCGACATGTTAGGTATCCGTGGATCTCTCTCTCCCTTGGTAGCAGTGTTTACCTTGAAATGAATATTACGCCTTTTTATCTTCTTCTCATGTCAAATGCAGATCTTCTAAGATCATACCAACAAAACACCATCTATAGAACTCAGGGACACGTCTTGTTTCTTTTTCTCTTTCTTTTCTTTTCTTTTTTTCTTTCCAAGGACGTTTATTTTGTGAATCAGGCATTTTTCTCTCAGATTTCTCTTTCCTCCCCTTCCCCAATTTTTCATATCTACAACCCCGCACGTTTTGCTTAGTTAAAGTTATCCTTTCTACCCCCTTAACGATTCACTTCTGATTTCATTCTTCCTCATATCGCGCTCCGGGTGACACTCTCCTATATTCTATTTAGCAAATAGGGCGAGTCAAGGTATAGAATTTCCCTAGCATGGGTATGGTGTACATAAAAAGTATAGATGAAATATGAAATGTTTTTGTTTGCACTCCCTGTCCGGTTGTTTAAGTATGCTTGATTATATATCAATCCAATTAATAAGAAGGTATTATCTATCACTCCTTCACTTGTTTTCTTTTTACGTAAGGCACAAAATCTATGTGCTTCGTATGTAGTAGGAGTAATATAGGAGTGTCATGTGAAGCGATGTGGTCGCATAACTCTCAGCAAATCCGGCGCTCCTTATGCTGCAAATCTTGATAAGTGTAATATCAAAAGGTGGGGGAATAGTTCAAAAGAGCAAGGGTTAGGTATAAACATTGAAAAAAGGATTCCCAAAAAGCTCCGAAAAAAATATACCCCTCTCAATCTCCATCCGCATAAATTCTTCATCTTTCAATTCAACGCGTCTTATCTTCACCACCTTCTCAAAATGAACTCCCAGCGTGAAATATCTATTCAAAAAGCTATTGAAGAATTGGAAAATGGTTCTATTTCTTCTGTTAAAGCTGCAGCTGCAGCTTACAAGCTTCCACAAACCACTCTACGCGACTGATTAGCCGGCAGAAGCAACCGCAATATAGCTCATCAGCAGGCGCAAAGATTAAGTCCTGAACAAGAGAAATGCCTAGTTGCATGGATTCTAGATGAAGATGCCCAAACCCCATCCTCCCTCCCTGTCTACGAGAAATGGCCTCTCAAATTCTGAAGGTTAATGGAGATACTTGCTCCTCTTAAAAAAGAATAAACTGCTAGATTCTTAAAGTGCAATCCTAGCGTTTCTTCTTGTGCTGGTAAAAGAAAAGATGTCAAAAGTTCTATAACCCCTTTAATGAGACACAAACTCATTATAACATACAGACGGAGAATATATGGAATACGGATGAGCATGAAATAGCTCAAGGAGTCTGTTCAAAAGCTAGAGTGCTAGCTGAGTCAGGAAAGAAGTCAACCTATGTGGAAACTCCAGAGAATTGAGACTGGGTTTCAAGTATGGAAACTGTCAGTGCTGCTGATCAGTTTATCAAGCCCTTGATAATTTTTAAAGACAAATATCCTCAGGCCACTTGGTTAAAAGCTCGAGAAGTGCCAGATTGAGTGTATACTAGCTCTAAAAATTGATGGAACTCAAATAAGCTGGCAATCAGCTGGCTTAAGAAGATCTTTCTTCCTAAAACTGTGTCTGCAGTTTGAGGCTCTAGATTACTGCTTCTAGATGGTCACGAAGGTCATACAAGCATCGAATTTCTATGGCTTTGTCATACAAATAAGGTGCATGTAGTCTCTCTACCAGCACATTTCTCTCACATGCTGCAATCACTGAATTTATCTGTGTTTTCACCTATGAAATCCTACTATCAAGCTTTCATAGGGGATCTAATCTATCTGGAAGATTCAGCTCCAGTGAAGAAGTTAAGATTTATCAGGCCTATCCAGTGGCACGTTCAAAAACTTTAAATCCAATGAGAATATGGAATGGATGGAAAGCAGCTGAACTGGTGCCTTGAAATTCTGCTAAGGCATTGAACCTAAAATGGTAGACCCCCTACTAACTCCCCCCTGAAATTCTCAGCACATATATATGGCTTTACAGCAGTTGGAATGTTGATGGAATATTGAACTGAAGTCAAAAGACCTTCTTACACAAAGTTAGTAAGGCTATTGAAGGCTTGAATGCTCAGCCAGGCAGCTCAGAAAGCTACAATTTATAAGCTTTCTAGTTAATTTTAAATATTAAAAAGAGAATTTTATTCTGATCCTAATAGAAAATTTGCTGATGTTGAAAACATTAAGGCTCTTCATGAAGCTGTTGTTTTGGAGGTCAGAAATGAGGCTAGAAAGCCAGAAATCCAAGTCAAAAAGACTGCAGCAGCAGTATTAGAAGTAGGTCTACAAGCATGTATGATAGAATGGCAGGCTTATTTGAATTCATGGAATTGTTGGGGTTTTTGATGAAGTAGCCAAGTTTTGAGAAGGTGGCGACTAGAGGAGGATGGCGAGTAGCCCAGGTTCCATCTTACTCAAGGAAAACAAAACAAATACACCTCTATTTGGTGATCTATCAATCTCACTCTTTTGTACAGATACATAAGTATATAGGTCCTATTCGTTTAAATCTTTTTCTTGCCTTTATTGTTGTCCAGCTTCTCTTTGTCCGCCAACTTCTTCGCCTTCTCCCATTTCTGCACCAACCCCTCCGCTCCAATCCCCCCGAACACTAGCCCAACACCTATCCACTGCCCGCCGCTCAAACGATGACCGAACCACATCACACTCAAGAGCATTGTAAGCATCTTCCTAGTCACGGTAACTGTAACAAGCAGTAATGAGGAGAAGCGCGCAAGAGTGTGGAAGATGAATAACTGGCCAATTGCACCGCAAGTGGCGAAGGCAATGACATCCTTTATCGCGGTTGGGTGGCGAGATAAGAAAGCAAGTGCAGAGGATAGTTCAGAGGTATCCGATAGGTCGATGGGGAGGGGCATGAGTGGGAGGATTGAGGTGGATATATGCGGTGTGACAAGAAGGTAGGTGGCTGTTAGGAGTGTGGAAAGAAGATTGTGTGCCACCATCATCTGCGGGCCGGTAAAGCGGGTGTATAGCTTCGGTGAGGAGAAGATGTGATCTTGGGTGGTGTTTGTGAGACCGTCCAGAAGGAGATTTATGGAAAGAAGGAAGAGGCCGTAGAGGGAGGAACCGTTTCCATTGTTATGGTTGTTCTTCTTTTTACTGGACGTGGGGTGGTGGAGGGTAAATGTTGCGACGCCAATGGTTACTAGGAGAATGACGCCGTACTTATAAAGCGGGTAGCGTTTGCGGAAGATGGCGAGGTGGAGGAACATTACTGGGAGGAGTTTGCAGGACTTGGCGAGAATGAAGGTCAAATAGTCGATGTGGCCAAGGCTGGCGTAGCCAAAGGGCGAGGCGAGAGAGGAGGATATGCTGATGAGGATAAGCGGAAAGACGATGCGCCTGGTCGGAAAGACTGGGGGAAGTTTTCTGCCTTGCGGCGTGGAAAAGTAGAGATACACAAAGCCTGTAATGGCGGCAAAAAAGGACTGGATTGTGTTTAGGACGACAGGAAACTTCCATCGTTCTGTTGGTGGTTTGACGTTCTCTGCGGTAGGGGGTGAGATGGGGAAGGCAGTGGTAGTGATGGCTTCTTGAAGGACACCCCACGACAAACTTCAAATAATTACAACCGTTAGCTTTTGCATGTTGAATGAAGTAGGCAACCTTTCTTACAATGAAGCATATATTCCCCCGACACATAAAACCAATTGAAGAAGACCGGCGTCTGGGGAATGCCGACCAACCTTCTTCGAAGGTTGGTTGGAAGCGACACCATTGGTCTGCCGGGCATCAGGTTCTGGGAGATTTGGAAGTTCGTTCATGATCCCGGACGAGGGAGCCCTTTGCAAGGGAGCCTTTTGTTTTTGACGCGCCACGGTGACTTTAATTAATGGAGCATTAAATTAATTTCGCAAGAAGGGCGGTGGAGAGAAAGAAGTATTACAAAATGGAGACGATATGAAGCGACGGGAGAGATACGCAGATCTGCTCCATAGAGTGCTGGATTATGGTAGACAACAGGAAAACCTCTAGAACCAAAAAAAAATAGGGTTGTTGGAGAGCAGCACAACCCGCACGTCGAATGGAGGAGAAATGGGGTATATTGGGGTAAATAAATCTTAGACGAACTATTGTTAAATGGAGGCTATCCGCAAATTTAAGCTTGAGGTTGTTGATGCCATCTGTTCTATTCGCGGGCTGCGGAGTTTACCTAAGCAGCCCGCCGATGAGGTCTTGGCTTCGTTCCCCCACTCGACAGCTTCCAACCAGCATCGGAGGTCGCTTGGTTGATCTCCACTGCTTCTCGAAATGTCAACCGTCGGTTGAACCATCCACTCCATGACTCAGTTTCAATAATAGGCATTGTTGACATATAACCAATTGCCCATTTGTTTTTAAAAAAAAAAAAAAAAAAAAAAAAAAGAAAAAAAAAAGAGCTCTATATTGCACTACATTGGATTCATGCTGCTGACAACTTCCATTTGGCCTACAACGCTACAAACTTTGTCCAGGCGCGTAGCTCATCATCTTGAGACCAGCTTACAGACACCAGAGACTGAGGAGCAGAGCTTGAAATATCTGCACACCAAAGTCAAGACCCAACCCTCCCCTCAGTCACCTCAAATTTATCTTCCCATAACCTCCCCGCCACTCCGCACTGTGTGCTACTCCATACACCCATCATGCCGCCCGGCACAGTGACACCTCCCTTCCCCTCTGCCCTATCAACCCTTACACACCCCACCTCCCAAAACCCAATAAGCTCCTTAACCACTCAAATTCAACACAACCTCCAATACCAACACCGTTGGACATCACTGCGCATCCACTCTCCTCACACCCTCTCCCCAAGCCAAAACATAACCCTCATATCCGGCCTTCCCCCACAAACCCTCTACACCCACCAGGACGAACAAGCATACATGCTCGAGCACGGAATTAACCCAGATGACGTCCCTACGGAGCGTGAGTGGGTTATACCGACGGCGCAAGGGCAGGCGTGGAGTTTGAGGCAATTAGCAGAGTGTTTTGACGTGATACCATTGCCCGATAGCAAGCATGCGGAAGGGGTTGAGAACGTTGTCGGAATGACGGTGGAGAAAGGCGGCGATAGCAGAAGCAATGGGATTTCAGAAGTAAAGAGTGGAGAAGGCAAGGGGATGAAGACGGAAAAGAAGAGTAAGGAAGAGATATTTGCGGAATATCAACGGCGGAAAAGGGGGAAGGAGTGGGGCGGGAAGAGGGCTTTGTTGGCCATGGTGGATAGGGGCAAGGGCGGGGATGGGACGGTGGTTTACTACGTTGTGCTCGAAGGGAGTGTGAAGCCTAGGCAAAATTGAGGTGCTTGATGGTTTATAAATAAAAAGAAACCGCGGTTGCTGATATCCGTTCTCCCCCGTTTTTGTTGGTGGAGGGGTTCACCTTGACCACTTGGTTTCAAAAACCCCACCTCCAGCGATATTGTTGCCTGGACCTGTCGTTGGATGTCAACCGCAAATTCATGTCAAGAGGATACGAGCCTATATCTTTTGAATCTGTATCTGGATTTGCTCGCAAAAGAGCTGTAGAGTAGGCGTTTCCTTCAATCCCGGTCCCCATGAATGCACGCCACCAGAAATACCGGAATGAAACATCACTGTCTCACAAAGAAAGGGCCTTCGATACCTCCAAAATATCGGGTCGAAATTAAAAGCTATACATCTATCTATTCGTTAAAGATATTCCGTCCGAAAAGAATAAGGAATAAAGATATACTCTTCGCAGCTTCAAAGGGGTAGAAAAAAACGATGGTACGATCTCTCCCCCAACAAACCCATAATTAAAAAAAAAAACACCCCCATACAAAATTCTGTCATTAAGTCATCCGCCATGTTCCCCTGAACACCACCTTAGCTGGGTATCACATACTGCCCAATCCAAAACCGAAACAAAGAAAAGCTGTGAAAGCAAAATTAAAAAAAAAAAAAAAAAAAAAAAAAAAAAAAGGAAATGGGCCAGGAGAAATGTGCCAGAGCCTCAGATACATGTATATATACATATATAACATCAGCAACCCCTTATTGACCAAGCGTCCTCTCCAACTCCCTCTGACAACTCAAACAATAATCTGTATACCAATGCCAGATATCATCTATCTCCGCCGCAGCAAACCGTTTCCCAAAACCCATAACAATTTCGTCAGTGTCACCATTGCTCCTGTTATCGCTATTTTTTCCCTGTTCACGATCTTTCAACATAACTTCAATGATGTGGCACCTTTCCGTCTCCTGTTGAAGCCACCGTTCCCACTCAACTTGCACCACCTCTTTTTCTATCCGGTTCACTACCCTTAATGCAACGAGGAGGTTGTGCCGGTAAACCCCCAGACGATCCCTGGTACGTTGGAGCTGCTGTGCTGCTTGTTTTGCTTTTGTGTCCCGGCCAGCGGAAGGTTTAAGGAACCACGATATATCTGTGGCTTTTAGCGCGTTGTTTTCCTGGAAAGTTGCAAAGCTAGAATAGATAACCAGAATCAGCGACTGTGGGGTGCATGTGGCCGAATATAACAAGCTGTGAAATGAATGAACTGTGGACAATATGAGAAAATATCAATAAACCTACCAGGAGCTTGAGTTGTTCATTTCGATCCCACTCGCATTGGCAATCACAGCATCCATATCCTTAATATACACCGCCTTGCTCATAATGGTATTAGGCCCAACCCCAATCCGGCTCATAAAATTGCCTGCATTGCGCTCTTGCCACCATTCAAGCGTATCATTGTACGAATGGAACCCATTGATGAGAACACTGAACAGAAGTAGCAAGAGTATAATGCTGTGCGCACTGAATGCTTTCCATACCCATCTAATGAGTGCCCAGAACCATATCATAAAGGAGGAAACTGCGCTCTGCAGCAAGGACCCGGACGTCTCTAGGAGTAGTGGGATGACGCCGCTCTGTCTGAGAGGCCGGCGAAGTCTTGATTTCAAAATTTGTAAGTCTTCGGTGAACTCAGTTACATGACTTTGGCGACCTATGTGGCCAAATTGGGCAATAGCCCTTTTCGTCTGGTTATGGGGGCCGAGTCTTTTAACATCTTCAGAGACAAGGTCCACAAGATCAAGTGCATCTTGCTCAAGATCGTTCATGGCTTGCCTGTCGATTATACCTTAATTCACAATGTAAGTTATTCTTAAGTCGGGCACGAAAATCTAGGACATAGGGCAAAAGTGTCAACTTACTTCGGATAAGGTATGGTTCCCATAACCATTCAACTTTAGTGAATATGGCAAGTTTACATCTGGACTTCGAAACATGGGTAATAACAATCTTGCTAACCAGCCTGAAATAACGTTTGAATGGGAGATGCCAGGGTGTCCGTTTGTCCGTAACAACGTAGCATAAGTGGCCATTCTGAACATCAATAATCTGATAGTCAGATACGTCAGTGAGTCGAAACCGTCCTATAATAAAAATTGTTAACTGGGATCCTATTATGGGGTACGAAATTTGAACTTACCGAACGTATCAGCCATCTTTATCTGATATTGTATATCACGTCTCATATGCGCACCATGGCGATTCGACCAGGGTCCCAGTTTAATGTCTTTGTATCACCATATTAGCTAATGCTCTTCCCCACGCATGGGAAGATACATAACTTACTTTGGGCTCTCCGTTGATGTTGCAGCAGCTGCCAAACAACAGTTCTATCCCCGAAAAGGATATGAAACAAGGCTTTCGCGCTGACGTCAAAGATTTTCTCCGCAGCCAAATTAGGAGCTCCCTGAGGCACATATTCCACCGGGTGAGATGGTAACTTAAGTCGAGGTACGTCGAGATGATGGTTATTATGACGGCCCAACTTGCCTTTATGCATATCCAGGCTCTTGTCGATGTGTATTGCCGGCTTGAAAAGTGACTCTGGACGTTTGCCGGTGGCATCATGCGTTCCATCAATTGGGGTGTTTGGGGACACATCCTCCCAGCTCTCCGCACTAGGCGTCCTAGGAATATCCTGTTCCATTTTCACCAGGGTTTTGAATATGGCTTCAAGGTTAGCTGGCTCTTTTGCAGATGTCATCGTAATAAGGTAATTCAATCGCTTTTGAATTAGCTTCCACGGCTCCAGAAATGTTTTTATGGTAAGTCGTCCTGGAATATCGCTTCCTTGGTCAGGGGCCAGGTGAAGGAATAAGAAATCGCAATCTCTACCCGGAGCGGCCGTGACTTCCGTTATAAGATCAAGACTGACACAGTTTATCAGCACAAGATTGAAATGATTGCTGTAAAAGTAGATATTTTTCGTCGTGACAAAAGCTCGTCCAGGGAAGTCATGCTGGCCATTCGGGCTAAAACTTGCTCGGAATACAAAAACAAGAGCCTCATCCGCTGGTACGCCAGGTAAAAGGAGCCGGAACTGGGAGTCGTGTGGTTTTAACTGTGCGGGATAATAACTGGGGTACTCATATGTGACTGCAGCGCTGTCCTCTATGGCGCCTGAGTCGCCGCCACCAAGACTGACGGTTTGCCGGTGCTGAGGACCAGTTGGTGGTGCAGTGGTGTTGCCTGATGAAGTATTGACGGAACCGCTGGGCTAGAATGCAGTTATCTAGGTTAGGTGAATGCACACAGCCGCTGTTAAACATGTGGACAATCGAAAAAGCATACCTGGCTATTAGTCTTCCCAGCTGAGGTAGATAATTTTTTACGCTCCAGCTTGTTCACATACCCCCAATTTGAACTTCCCCAAAGGTTTGCCAGTATACCGTTTGGTATCCCTACCAGCCCGTCTGACATTCTTATCCCAACTCCCCTTTCACTACTTACAATTACTGCTGCTCTACTCATACTAGTTGGGGCGGGAGGATTCGCCAACGTTGGCGGCGCGAGAGTGCCAATGGGTGAATCTCGAGCATTGTAGTTACTGGTCACCAGAGTTTTGGGTTTATTTTCGATTTCGGAGGCGGTAACTGATAAAGATGCGTTTAGAGGTAGAAGAGTGTGACTGGCAGATATTAGGCTAGCTATCCCGGGTGAACTAGATGGTAGCGACGAAGTTGCAGACTGCTGTAAGCCTGTTGCTGCGCGGCGGTGAATGTCAAGCTTCTGAATGAGCCTAGATCCATGGTCTCTCCCACCCTCCATCTCACGATCGAGGGTTGTTGATCGCCTTGCAACTGGAAACTCGGTACTATTTCGCACAGCCAGGCCGTCTCGATCAGTAGCTTGAACTGTTGAGCATCGGTCGAGAATGGAAGAAGACTCATCATTTGCGTTGGGCGTGAGGGACTCCAAGCTATCTGCAGCAAACTCAGGTGCAGGCGGTTGGGAAATTGAGAATGCTGGGTCTTGGGCTGAGGGCTTTCCAGGCAAAGGGGTAGGGCTGGGGCTATCGAGGGCTTTTCGCTTAGCCGCTTCGAAAGATCCGATCCATTCCGTGAGCTCCCTCTGAGTCTCAGCTTGTAGCATTATGGTATTATTTTTAGTCTTCACCTCAAAGCAAAATCGGCGTTCCTCCTGGAACGCAGGACGAATACTACATAGGAGAACCCCTATTCTCTCACTCTCCTCCACACCACCTGTTCGAGAACCTTGTACTAGACAGCCAAAAACACCACTGTTTAGAAAGGTCCAGCGCCGGACCCATGCTGTTCTCGCCGGTTTCCCCGTTAAGATTCTCAAGTTCAGCCATCCTTGCTTTTGGGGAGAGAAACTGTGGTCCTTTGCCATTTTAAGGGGAGTGGGACCATGCGATCCAAGGTGCGGTACCGTAGAGACCGAGTAATCGTCAAGTTCACGAGAGGGGCGAACCGCGAGCTCAGCTGCTTCTTCGATCTGCTTCCGCGCAGCCAGCAGATCACGCTTTGACAACTTCTCGCTCGTCTCCATCTCATGCGTCCAACCTTTTATGCGGTCCATCTCCTGGCCATATTTTAAATAGGTTGAAGAATTGTTATCCCGCAAAATCTTAAACTCCCTCCACTGATCGAAAGAAATGCGGACTATGAGCTTATCGAGGGTATTCTTTATCTGAGGTGCTTGAATGCAAAAGTCCATCGAAGCCTTTAAGTAAGCCTTATGAGCTTCATGCAACTGGAACGCATCTTCTCGCAGCGATGAAGGCTCTTTGGATTTGCCCTGGGCGGAATATTTGGCCTGTAAGCTGTCATGCTGTTTCTGGGCTAGCTCAAGCGTACGACGAGTTTCCTGACATAACCGGATAGAGTTAATAAATAAACAATTAACGCCTAAGCGGGGTCATAACGGGGGGAAATAATAACAACGAGCGAGAAGCCGCTAACCTTGAACTGCCGCAGATCATTCTGGATAAACGCTCGAATAGGCTCAGTAATCAAACTGTCCGACTTCTTGACATTTGACAACACTCCAGCCCAGAAATCTTTCACGCTTTCTCCACACCGCTTCAACGCAAGTAAAGCATAATCATGATCGACGACAGCTTCCGAGATGGCTACTGGAGCTGGGATGGAGGATATGAAGTTGTTGGCCACGGCTTCGAGCGACGAGAGCTCCGAACCCAGCTTCCCGGCACTCCTAGCATATCCGTCCAGCCATTTCTCGACTAAATCGATCTGTTCGGCAAAGTGAACTGCTGAAGCGCGAAAAGTTGGGGAGTCGAGGGCAGCCTCCTTTAAGCCAACCGGGCTGGATGTAAAATCCGTGTTAGCACCTGGAAACCTACATAGACAGATACACGCATGCACGACATGATAAACGTAACATACATAGCATTAATAACATTCCCATCCTGGGGAAGAGAGGATGCTGGAGGGGACGACATCTAGCAGAGTATCATAGGTTTGCAGACCGCTGTGTTTTCGTAGATGGAATGAGGGAGGCGCATTCATAAACGCCCCCCCGATGCAATTAGAAGATAGGCCACATGGCAAAGATATACACTTGCAGGAGGAATATATATAGTAAGAAGTAAGACATAGAAGAGAAGAGCAAGAGAAGAATGTTGTCGGATTGGTGTAGTGGTTGGTGGTATGTCGTTGTGGTGTAGAGCCGTCAATGGCGCGCGCGCTCTTAGGCTGTATCCGCCTTTCCACAGCGTCACTTTTCGCTAATGGCCGAACCGCTGCTGGCTTCTTCTGCTATTGGCCACTAAGGATTAAGCTCACTCCACAAACAGTGCAAAGAAATGAAATACGAAAAAAGGACCTAAGCCCCACCAGGAATAAATAAATGTATGACTACTATCAGCGCTAATAAATTGTTGACAACAGGGTTCTTTTGCTGTATTTTCACTTTAACCTTTTGTGATTATTGCCCACCTGTCCCGGTTCTCTTAAAAAGAGGATCGGTTCTTCTGCGTTAAAACATGGAGCCACCGGCCAAAAAGCAGAAAAAGCTGCTGATGGACGATGACAGCGCTGACGACAGCAGCGACGACGGAGGAGCTCTGTTGGGCAACGGTGAAAATGTGGGATTCAAAATAAACGAGGAGTATGCCAAACGGTTTGAATACAACAAGAAGAGAGAGGAATTACAACAATGTGCGTTTGGTCCCCTTGTTTTTACTCTAATTCTACTTTTCTAGAATTGGAAATTGTCTTACCTGAAAAATTGCAGTGGAGGACAAATACGGAAAATCAGTCGGTCTTGGGAAGCGAAAAACGACAGGAGACTCTTCCACCGAATCAGACGGATCAGAAGGCTCCTTATCCGAGTCTGAAGAAGAAGACGACGAAGGAGTGCTGGCAACCGAAGCCCTCGACCGCGAAATCTTCGACACCCTGAACGCCATTCGCTCCAAGGACCCCAGGGTCTACGATGCCAATGTGAAATTCTACAAGGAAATCAAAGAAATTGATGAGGAGACGGCTAGATCGGATAAGAAGGAGAAGCCGATGCTCCTACGGGATTACCACAGGGAGAATTTGTTGCGTGGTGCAAATGATGAGAAGGATGAGGATGCGCCAAAAACGTTTGTACAGGAACAAGAAGAGCTAAAACGGGAGATTATTAAAGAAATGCATAATAACGGAGATGAGGACGAGGACGAGGATGAGGATGGTGATTTTCTCATCCCAAAGACAAAGCCAACATTTCCGAATGCTGCTGCTACTTCTACGAAGCCTGTACAATTAGATGTCGAATCTGCGGATAAGGATCCGGAAGCTTTCTTATCCGACTTCCTGGCTGCCAGAGCCTGGGTTCCTACAGAACGATCAAATTTCCAGCCTTTTGAATCTGACGACGAGGAAGAAGAACAAAAGGCGGAGATTTTTGAGGAGGCCTATAACTTCCGATTCGAGGATCCTAACAAACTAAACGAGGCATTGGTCACCCATTCCCGAGACACTACTTCCAAATTCTCGGTTAGGAGGGAAGAGCTAAGCGGCAGGAAGAAGAAGAGAGAGGCTGAGAGGCTAAGGAAGGAAGATGAGAAGAAGCAACGAGAAGCGGAGCGCAACCGTCTCCGGAAGCTGAAGATTGAACAGATTGGAGAGAAGATTGAGAAGATCAAGGCTGCGTCTGGGCTTAAGACTTCTGATTTCAGTGAGGAGGATTGGGCGCGTTTCCTTGACGATGGATGGGATGATGCGAAGTGGGAAGAGGAGATGAGGAAGAAGTTTGATGAGAAGTACTATGCTGAGAGGGAGGGTAGTGATGTTGAGGACGATGGCGCTTCCGGTAAACGAAAGTTGAAAAAACCCAAGTGGGATGATGATATCGACATCAAGGACTTGGTCCCTGACTTTGATGACGAAGAGAAAGTGAAAGTTCAGCTTAGTGATATTGGCATGCAAGACGATGGAGAAAACGATAACTACGAGGATGTTGACATGGACGACGAGGACGAGGATACCACTGAATCCAAGTCCCATAAAAATAAGAAGAAGAAGGCACTACAGGACAAAAAGGAGAAACAAAAAGAATCAAGAAAAGAGCGCCGCAAAATCGAACAGCTCGTCGACCGCAGCCTTGACCTAGATCTTGCCACCGCTCAACTCCCAGGCTCCTCGAAGAAGTACAGCGGCCTCTTCCGCTACCGAGAAACGTCACCCATGAGCTTTGGGCTGACTGCCCGAGACATCCTCATGGCGGATGACAGCCAATTGAACCAGTTTGTCGGGCTGAAGAAACTGGCGTCGTTCCGGGACCCGGAGAGGAAGAGGCGCGACCTGAAGAAGATGGGGAAGAAGGCCAGGCTACGACAGTGGCGCAAGGAGACATTTGGAGATGAGAATGGCTTCGCTGAAGAGTTTGCGCTGGCTCGGGCTTCGGCTGAGATACCGGACAAAAATGTTGCCGATAATAATAGGGAGAATAGGAGGGATGGTGAAAGGGGGATGGAGGTGGATATTCGGGAAGGTAAGAAGCGGCGGAAGCGGTCGAAGAAGAAGCACTAAAATGGGATGCGTTGCTATTGCTATGTTGCTATGTTGCTATGTTGCTGTGTTTTACTGTTTGGTACCTAACTAACTATATATCGATGGTGATTTTTAAGTTACGTCTTTATTCTGGTTCATTGGAAAAGTTTAACTACATGGGAGATGGTAAAGATGCACGCCAATCAGACGAGGGATGTTAGGATTTGATCAGAGATCTGGGCTGTATGAAGCATGAACCGGGTCATTAATTATGTGTGTAAACAAGATAGCACCAAATAAAGATCTATTAATTATGTGTGCAAACAAGGACAGCATCCAAATAAAGATCTACCAAAGAAGAATACTCCACATTTTATATTGAAGTCATAGGAGCAAATAAGCAGCTTGAGCTTCATTATTGATGCTGTAATTATTCTCTGATGTGATTTACTTTTCGAGGAATGAGGGCGCAGGTTGTTTGGTAGTTACTCTGTATGAACACCGCAGAACAAGACAGTACAGATATCTGCCCCCACAGACGATCTTGGTCGAATCCCCTTTTTTTCGGCTAAAGATATACAGCCCACTCCCGCATAATTAAGTAAATTTTATCAAAAGAAAATAAATAAAAATAAACAAATAAATAAATAAAATAAAATAAAAAAATAAATATCCCACAGCAACCCATTTCCCAGCGTGGTCCGAGGTGGAGCCCTTCCCGCGATCGGAAAATGTCGGCTGTTGCAGCGTGTGGCCCAAAGCGGTTTAGCGCGCTAAAAATCCTTCTCCTGCCCTGCCAACCGCATTTATTCCGCTTCTCACTGCAAAATTTTTTTCTCCTTTCTCCTCTCTTCCATCTCCCGGTTTTGACCACCTCATCCATCCCTCCGCCATCCAGTCATCCCTCAGAGGCAGTCTCTTGTGGTTTTCCGCTTTCACTCTCTCAACCTCTACTCTCCCTCCAGACTTTCTTTTTTTTTTTTTTGGTTTCGCTATAGCGCTTCTTCACATCACACAAAATGGCTCAAGATAAGTCCTTTATGGGCATGCCCGTAAGTTATCCCCATGGCCCCCAATCAGAATCCCTCCGTCGATTTCCGCCACTTTAGGCACTGCGCATCATCGCTTCTGGTTACTTGCATGTCTTGGAAGGCCTTGGGAATTGATGATGCCCTGTTGTAGGGTTGAAAGATGCCCTCTCAACCCTTCGTTCATGACTTGTCCATGGGATCTCCCTTTCCATCGCAATTTCAAATTAGTGGCTAATGTATCCATTACTTTTCCCTGTAGGGCTTCGTCGTCGACTTCATGAGTATGTCCCCATATCCTTATCGCGTTTATTCCATGATAGCCACTGTCGCGGCATTGTACCACCATGATCCGTTGAACGCGTTGTGAACAATTTTAATTTTCGTCGAATGGGCTGGAACTAACATAATGCGACCTAACAGTGGGTGGAGTCTCCGCCGCCGTGTCGAAGACTGCTGCTGCCCCCATCGAGCGTATCAAGCTCCTCATTCAGAACCAAGTAAGTGGCCAAAGAAAATAAACGAAGAAATCAACACCATACCCAAACCCTAACCCTTAAATTTTAGTTAGAAATTGTAAATTGATCCTAACAGATTGTTTTAGGACGAGATGTTGAAGACTGGCCGTCTTGACCACAAATACAACGGCATCATGGACTGCTTCAGCCGGACTATGAAGAACGAGGGTATCGTCTCGCTGTGGAGAGGAAACACTGCCAACGTCATCCGTTACTTCCCTACCCAGGCCCTCAACTTTGCTTTCCGTGATACCTACAAATCCATGTTCAACTTCAAGAAAGAGAGGGATGGATATGCCAAGTGGATGGCTGGTAACTTGGCTTCTGGTGGTGTAAGTATTGACCATTGACATCACCATAATACGATAATACGAGGTTGCAACTCCACAGGAGCAATTCTAGAAAGTAATAACTTGATATGACAGGCTGCTGGTGCCACCTCTCTCCTCTTCGTCTACTCTCTCGACTACGCCCGTACCCGCCTTGCCAACGACGCCAAGAGTGCCAAGGGTACCGGTGAGCGTCAATTCAACGGCCTCGTAGATGTCTACAGAAAGACCCTCGCGTCTGATGGTATCGCTGGTCTCTACCGTGGTTTCGGTCCCTCCGTTCTTGGAATTGTTGTCTACCGTGGTTTGTACTTCGGCATGTACGACTCCATCAAGCCTGTCCTGCTTGTTGGTCCTCTTGAAGGCAGCTTCATCGCCTCGTTCTTGCTCGGCTGGGGTGTCACCACTGGTGCTGGTATTGCTTCTTATCCTCTGGACACTATCCGTCGTCGTATGATGATGACCTCTGGTGAGGTATGTATAATCCTCAAGTCACCCGCGTTGGATCCTTAACATAGCCGATCTTTCTTTGTGCTGATCCATAATCTTTTCTCAATCAAACAGGCCGTTAAATACTCTTCTTCTTTCGATGCCGCCCGACAGATTGCTGCCAAGGAAGGCGTCCGATCCTTCTTCAAGGGTGCCGGTGCTAACATCCTCCGTGGTGTTGCTGGAGCTGGTGTGCTCTCCATCTACGACCAGGTCCAGCTCCTCCTCTTCGGCAAGGCTTTCAAATAAGCGTATGTATTATTTATTAAATTCCTTCGATACTAATTCCTTGTGGTTGAGTGGATGGGCTGGGTTGTGGTGATGTGATGGGTGTGTGAAGGGGTTATGTGGGATGTGGGTGTGGATTTGAGGGGCTTGAGCGTTGTATGAGATGAGAGGCTCGAAGAAAAAAAAGATAGAAGAAATATGTGCGTCAAGATCAGTTTGATCTTGGAGCATTAAAGCAAATTTTTTTTTTTTTTTTCCTCCCTTTTTCACCTGTTGTAACTTTACTATACTGCTTGCGAGCTTTTCTTTCTCTGTACTTCCCTCTTGTTTGATTTTGGCATTCAATCAATTCTCTCTCACGTTTTCTTTTCTCTATATGTTTCCTAGCTGTTTTTTCCACCACAATTACCTGTGTCTGAATAGAGAATGTTCTTTGTGTTAAATGGGTCCAACAAGTAGAGATTTATTGTATTCATCCTTCAATGTTACTTCTGCTAGAATGTGGCAGCTACATTCCTGGAACTGTCAATACAGGTACTAGGATTTTGGAGTCCACGTGACTGATGACGTCAGCCTCAGATAGGTCTTTTGGACATTCTCTCAGTCATTATGTTCTACATCCATTTCAATTGTACGGTTCTATCATAGATTACTAGAATTGCAAGTCCACCAACATTTTCTCGCTGTTATTAAGTCATACTGCCCACCTCCAAGCGGACACATCTCAACAGACTGCATCTAGCAAACCAATGTCAACGGAGTCTAACTCCACTACGCAAGGAACGACACCACCTGTACATCTACATTCCCATCCATGACCTCTTCCTCTCCTATCAACAGTAATTCTGGTGCTCCGCCCGAAACCCACGATTCCTCCTCTGTGATGGAGGGCCCAGACTCTCTCTCACCGTCATCCACGCAGACAACCACTATCTCCCCCAGCGTATCAAACAAAACATCACCTCCTGCCCCTGTTCCGGGAGCAGAACCAACGCCAGCGCAAAACCCCGCTGCTCTACTAACCCAAACCATTCCTGTAATTGGAACCGGTAAAGGACAAGGAACCAGCCCCACCTCGAACCTCAATCTTCAATCCATCCCTCCACCGCCAAAACCAGGTCAAATCCCCTCTCAACCAACTACTCACACCACAACCCCACCTTCAACCCAACCAACGCATACCCAAACCCAAACCCAGCCCCCACCCAGCCAACAATCCCTCTCCCATCCACCAGGCTACATCCAAAACCCCTCTATAAGCGCACCCATCGACCCCTTCCACAAGCACTCTTACCCAGACGGCGCCGCACGTAGATACAACTACAAATACACCACTAACTCCAGTACCACTCCCGCCTTCCCAGTCTCAGGGGGGTCACAACCCACCGCCACAACGACAGCTACAGCTGTAGCGAGTCCAAACGGTGTCCGCGGCAGATGGCGCTGGGACGACGCGCCCGGTGGTGCGGGGGGCAGGTATGAATATGTAACTGATGGGCGCGAGGAAGATGATGAGGGCAGTTGGACTGCTGCGGGTATTTGGCGGTCAACAGTAGATTTGGCGAAGACGGCTGGAAATAAATTGGCGGAGGTTGAGGAGGGTGTTTGGAGGTGGGTTAATCAGCGGTAGAGGGGGGTGGGAGTGGGGGTTGGGGTTGGGGTTGTTTTGGTTTCTTTTCTGGCTAGGGGATGGGTGATCTTTTTATTTTTATTTATTTATTTATTTATTTATTTATTTATTTATTTATTGTAGTGAGAGGTTTTGGGAGAGGGGGAGGGGGGGATGGTTGTATAGTATGGGTGATTTCTTTTGGTTGTTGGTTGGCTATTTTTTGTGTTCTTTGGATATGCGGTGGGCTGGGTTGTTCATTGAGAAATTATTGTTATTATTATCCGGCGATGGTTTTATTTTTGGTATGCTTAGCTGTCAATTCTTCTTCTCTTGATTTAAAGTCAGGATTTCACACCTGTGTCAGGCCCGTCGGGTGTACATGCCCACTGAATATTCTTATTGACCAAATCAAATCTCTTCATCAGTCAGACAATGTAGCTATGAAAAATAATTGACCAAGTCGCAAGTAGATAGAAATTGGTATACTAGTGTTTTTTATTTATCAAGTTCTCTCAGAATGCAGGAACAGATCAAGAATAGTGAAAGGGAAGCATGAACGGCTGCTTTTAAACATAAGAACCTGAAGAATCACCTAGATGCACAGGAAATAAATCCATAAACGGAATTATATATATATATATATATATTTATTTATTTATTTATTAACATTAAAGGAAGTATAGATGTAATAAGTGGTACCTCTATATAGGTAATGGTGGTAGTGGTAGAATTCCAATCGCAAGGACGTAAGTAGAGGGATCGATATTTAAAAGAAGGGTCACAAAACATAGAAGACATGCTCACTCAAAATCAAACTCTCATCAAAAAAGAAATTCAAAAGGACTTCTAGTACTCTCAGTACTGTACAATGAAGACGACCGAGGCAGTATGTGAAGCATGATAAGGTAAAAAAAAAAAAAAAGAAAGAAAAAGAAAAATAGAGAGAGAGATAAGATCCACATGAGAGAAATAAAAGCAAAATCAATAACTCAGTGCAGCACAGTTAAGTTGACCAAGTTATTTTGTTTTTGGCCTCTCTCATTTTTCTAAAAAAATTTTGTCCCTCTCCCTCCCATTTCTCTTTCCATTTGCACCTTTCTCAAAAGAACTTCTCAAATGTCAAATTGATACTCGAGATCCCATCCTTTTTTTCTGTCCTGTGATTTGCTTAATTAGGCCTGCCCTGGACAATGCCCTTGGGCTATTAAGGAGTTAAAAGAAGACAATACAAAGAAAATAAAGGAGGAAAAAAGGACCTGTTAATGGGGAATACGATGAGGCATCAAAGAATGCAATATGAACAGAAAACAAGAAAGCCTGAACAGAAACTTAAGAATTAGGCATGATATGTATGAGCCAAAGAGATGGTGATTTTGGTTTACATCTCAGGTGGGGATCCCAAGGGGTGTTGAATATATCAAATGAACCAGCAAAAGACAAAGACGGAGTATCAAGGGTGCTTATAGCACCGGAGTGGAGAGTATTCGGGAGGATGAGCAACACGGAAAAAAGAAACCTTAAGAGCACAACAGAAACCCAGCTAGGGCGAAGCTGTTACTTCATTTAGTAATTTCAAACGCCTAAAAAAAGTAATCTTCATCTGTCCCAAATGATTTGTGTGTGCCTGGTGTGTCCTAGGGAGTGGGAACCCAATATGAAGGAGATCGATACAGCCAAGGAAGCAAGAAAAAGGACAACTTGAAAAAGCAACGGAACAACAAGTGGCCTCGTGGTAATGCAAATGGGGGATATAGACACTTGAGAAAAATGCACAAAAACAAGGATACAAAAACCACAGAAAAAAAAAAAGGTTGGAAAAAACGCCATTATTTGATGCAGTCACCGAAGGGCATTTTAGCCAGCCAAACCCAATAACGCAACCGCGAAAAGGTTTGTTTTTCCATCCACTGTCCCCATGTTGGTTGATGTTTGTGGATCGAAGCGCGTCGTCCCTTTGTTCCCACCTGAGTTTAATTGGGTCAAACTTTGGGTGAGTGGATACGGGGGAGGAGCATCGGTAAATCGTGATATAGGGAATTATTACAGTAAACAATAAAAAGGTATTATTAGGAAATGGAACATAAAATGGGGTTCAGCCTGGTCCGGTCCGGCCCAACCAAAAAGCAAAGTTTGGATACATGAGAGAATGGTATGTTGAATATGCGGTAATAAGAGCTTGGTAGTGCAGTGCATTGCTTCGTGTTGCGTTGCGTTGCGCGTCGAAATGTTCCTAGTAAACGAATGAAGAGAACTGAAATATAAAACGGAATTACATAGAACCCAGTTTTAGCAGTGCTTCGACCGCAGCGCGTTCCTCGACGCCACCACCAACACCATCCAAAAGGGAAAAATCAATTGGCTGAATAGGAATCCCACCGGGGGAGGATTTGGTCAGGGCCGAATAGGAAGGTCCGCCACCACGATTCCGTCCCCTGAAGCCCTTGGTGTAGGAAGTGTAATGATGGCGGCCATATTTATGATTCATATTGTCGTTGATATTCGTAAAACTACCGCCCTCAGGGACGCTAGTGTAAGACCTAGCCCTGAGGGCGGCTGCTCCAATCTGCGCCCAGTCCTCTTCGTCCGTTAGGTCTGCCTCGTCCCAGTCTCCGTCAATCGGTATTTCATCCTCAGGAGCTTCGGACGAGGAGCAATAAGAGGATGCCCTATCATCCCCGTCGCCGTCGAGAGACATTTTGTCCGCCTCGTGGTCTGCGTAATCGAAATCAGAATGGGAGAATACAGCTGAATCCCCTGCCATGGACGAGCCATACTGGCCGGAACAGTCCCTTATCTTTCGACCAGGAGCAGTGGCCGGGAACTGAATTCTCTCGTGGCAATATGATGATGGCACACTACCAGGAGGGGATGCGGGGTTATCTCCTCCGCTGCTGCTGGGATGTCGGGGTGGCTGGTTACGACGCCGCGCCTCCCACCGGCCCCATCCGACTTTTTCAAATTCGACATCACCATCGACCCCTGCGCCTTCACCATTGTCGTTGCCTCGACCTTCCAGGGCACCCACAACCAGTCTGCGTGCTTTGGCCGGAGGGATCCTGGAGAAACCTGGTACCGACGCGGTCAGGTATCCAATGATGTGTCGTATAGCAAGGGGGCCATGGTTCAAAAGGATGTCGGGGAGATGGTTATTAGCCAGCATTCGTGGGGAGATCGGGTCCGACCCGGTCAGGGAGCTCAGGTTCTCGGCCACCAAGGGAGTATGATGGTGCTGGTCCTGGCTTTTCGCGTGGTCGACAGCGTCCTGCAGGTCAATATCGGAATCCACATGCAGGGAGGCATAGGGAGAGGAATCTGGGAGGTTCGAGTGGAGGTTTTTGAAGCCATTCGAGTATATGTTCGGGGAGACAGAGTGCGGTGGAGTAGGCAACATAGCGGGCTGGCCATGACGATGGTGACGAGTCTGGACAGCCACAAAGCTGTCCCTACCGGAAGCGAAGCCACTGTCACGCGGCTTGGGAATCTCAACGGAGGCGGTCTTGCTAGCAAGAGCCATGGCAATGCTGGACGAAGCTGGACGAGTCGCCATGATTGCAGATATAAGGTGAATTGGTTTTAGTCTGTTGATGATAGCAAGAGTGTCCTGAATTAGCAGTGAGTCACACAAAGTAGGTATACACTTTGCACGCCAAAAAATAGAGACAATGAGGATTAAAAGAAATATTGAAAGAAACATGACCACCAGTCCAAGTCAATACAGATGCAGTGATGAAAAAGACAGGTGCAGTGACACAGCAGGAAGAGACTGAGAAAGACAGAAGATATTAAAACAGTGAATGAGAGTGAAAGAGCATAAAAACATACACCAGTCAAGAATATCCACAGTTAAGTTCAAATGGTTAAACGTGAAGGGGAAAAGTGAAGTCGAGAAGGGCTAGAAGCTCAAGGCTCAAGTAGTATGCGACAAGAAAAAGAGGAGAAGCAAGGATGGAGGTTGAATCACAAATGACGGGGTCTAGCTGACAGGACTGTCACTTGAATAAGATGGAGATGCTAGAAGACGAAATGAAGGAAGAAGAAGAAGAAGAAGAAGAAAAAGAAGAGATAAGCCGAGATAAAAGAAAACCCGGCTTGATTAGATAGGTGAAGAAAGAGAATAAGAAGGGAACACTCGCAGTCTGTGGTGAATTCAGCTGATGGTTGATGACGTTTGATGTTGATGTTGACCAAAAGAAGAACGGAGGAGAGAAAGAAAAAGAAAAGTTGCCCTAACCATGGAGAGTCACGACAAGGTAGCGTGTGTGCAGGTGGGTACTTCCCCATACAAAGAACTGAGGAGAGGTACCTGGGCGTTCATGGCAACAACCCGAACATGGGGTCTAACATCGATGAAGGCGTGCATCGTGGAACTGGCTGTGATTGGCTGCGATCGGAAGGGTAATGTATTATCACGTGATATAGATACCCGCGGGCTCTGGAGTAATTTATCGGTATTGGCCTGTATGGGTATCCCGTAATTGCGAAGCCCGAATTGCGAAGCCCGATGACGAAACACAGTGCTGGGTCTGGGCCCCCCATAATCCCGCACAAAGAGATTGTATCGTGTTTGTATCGTATCCCTCTTAAAGTTACCCCTCACCACGAAAATCAGATGACTCTCTTCTTGTCTCTAGAGGTATTCTGTACCGAGCACTGTATTAGATGTATCTTTAACTAGCGCTACAAATTTCTAGCTGCAAGATAACTAGGGACATCCTCTTATCGTTGCTCGGATTGCCCACGTTGATGAATCCTCCATCCAGATCAGGACGGGAGGCCTGAGAGTTGCCTAGCTGCTAAGGTCGCCAAGGAAGAATAGTGAGTGATTAGCTGAGAGAGACCTGAGTGTATTACTTGATCATGTCAAAAAAAATTTTTTTTTTTTTCCTGCTTCTCCTTTGTATATCACTATCCTATGCCTTCTTTGTCTAGGCCCTGAGGAAACAGTTCTCTTGACTGGCACCAGCAGGCATTGTCAATCATCTAAATTTATCACACCGCGATCAATATGTATGTATGTATGTACAGTTCAACACTTGCATGCTCACATACATTGCAATATTAGTTAACTGTTCTACATCACAGAAAAGATCTCCTGTATCTCACCCACCTGTCCAAACAGGCCTACTTTATAAACACACAACTAACTGACGTAACTAATTCACTCCTACAAGGAAACTCTCTACTGAAACATCATATTCAATCTCACGTGCACGGGCTAAATAATTAATTATGTTAATCATTTTTAACAAGAAAGCTTTAAATCAAGAAAGGCTTGGATGAGTCATTCAAACTTATAAAAATGGTCAATTTACTACTCTGTAACTAGTATTTGAGCTGTTGCTCTAACATAAAATATCACTTATATAAGTTTTTTATAAACTATAGAATTAAGAAATGTATTTAAAAAATTCAACAACATTAAAAACTGATTTCTACAATAAAGAATGTTTACTTTATAAATAGTATTTATAAATAAATAAAATTAATCTCTTCAAATCACTAATGTATGAGATATAATTATCTTACTTTTTTAAATTAAAGTATAGTAAAAAAAACTTAAAAACTTAAATTTATAAACTAATATTTTAATTTATTTAAAAAATATATATAACTATAAATATAATTATTAATAAGTTTTTTGTAAAATTTAAAGATTATATATATTAATTTAAATTATAAAATAATAAATAAAATATTAATTAAATTAATTAAATTAATTAATATTTTTAATTAATTATATATATAATTAAAAAAATAAAATTATTATAATAAATTTAAAAATTAATAAATATAAAAAATTATTTAATTTAAAATTATTTATTTTTATTAAAAATAAATTATATTAATTTTATTTATTAAATTTTATATTTTAAATAAAAATTATATTTTTTAAAAAAATTAAATTTAATATAATTTATTATTTGATTAATTTATAATATTTAATTTTAATTTAAATAACTTTTTATAATAATTATATAATTTAATAAATATTATTTAAATAATATATTTTATATAATATTTTTATTATTTATTTTATTAATTATTATAAAATTTAATATATTTATTTTTAATTTTTTAATTATATTATTTAAATTATATTAAAAATTTTATATTTATATAATATTTTTAACTTATTATATATAAAGTTTTTTAATTATAAATATATAAAAACTTAATTTTTAATAATTTTTAATAATTTATAATAATATTAAATAAATTTATAAATTTAATTGATTATAATAGATAATTTTAAATATAAATTTATATTTAATAAATAAATACTTAATTATATTTTGTATTATTATAATTTAAAAAGATCATTTTCTTTTATTTTTAAATATTATTTATTGAATTAACGTCTTTGTTTTTGTAAATGTCAATTTTTATTTATTGATCTTGACATTTGAATATAGTGAATTCACATAGTTGAATATATAAAGTAATAACTAAAATCTTATATGTTCTAGAAGCAGTTTATATATGAAAATTTCCCAGATTTATATCTCTATAGCTAATAAGAGTCTTTTCTCTTGGTTGAGAATTCCAATGCTAAAGTGGTGGCTAGATTCAATGTTTCCAGTAGAGTATGAGGGTTGGGATGAAGTGGTGAGCAGTTGAGTAGTGGATTACGTTGGTGAACTATTGTTGGTGGCTGGGTTGTTTGGCAGGGAGTTGATAAGCCACAGAACGAACACATTTCTTTTTTTAGAACTATTCCCGTTTTAAGGCAGGCTTAATTACATCATTTCTAATATGCTTGAAACCATGGAAACACAATAAACTTGTTTTCCCTCATTGTTCATTGACCTGGAAAATATACATACCCTTGTGTCACACGGTCTATTCTACGTTCCGAAACTGTGTACAGGGACACCTGAGCATTCCCTCTCTTTTCTCTGTTGCAGTTGACTACCTGTATTTTGTTAACCCACCCAGATGTGATTCTCGGTGGGTCGCGGGAGGATCCGGGGGTTGCGAGTGGGCAAGTGGGAGAGTGGAACTCACCCGAGACGGTATTGCGTCATTTCCAAGCCAAGGTGTCCAGTAACTAGGTTTTGTGAGCATTGTGTCTCCCAAGAACACACATGGTGTAGTTTCCTTCACAACTTAACAGAGACACATAGCCAAGCGAATGATGCAGAAGGGGACCTATTGTATAGCGCTCCAGGGACCTTGCGCTCTGGTCCAACGTCTTTTCAGCCCGCCAAAGGAGGTTACCAATATGGTGTAACTAGATGGAAGCTCGGGCAGGAGTTAACCAAGGGATTGTGTTTCTGGGTACCATGTGGGAAATCTCACAGTCTCTACCATCTCTGTCCACTTACCCCAGAGGCTGCTGCTCGATGCGATAACAGTGACTCACCACCCGACGCTCACCAAATTGTAGGATGGTTATCAATCGTATATAAAATTTGGCTAGCTCCTCCAATGTGAGAAGATGAACCATCCGACAGGCTATGACCCGGAGGCGTACGTTTTTAAGGAAATCTCGTTATTTTTATTTTATTTTATTTTATTTTATTTTTTAGACGAGTGGATGAGTTCACTTCACCACAGGATAGAGTGTTATTCGCATGAAGATCTCATTTTATACGCGCGAAGAGGATCTGTTTGGGCTGTATAAGCAGGATTCTTGAGAACTCCTCGCGAGCTATTCTAGGCGATTAGCCTTTACCTTTTTCTTTCATGAAGAATCAATTGATCTTTCATTCCTTTTTCAGGTTTTTTTTTTTTTTTTAAAAAAAAAAAAAAAAAAAAAAAAAAGATACCCAGGTACTGAGGCTAATTAGCGGATTACTCCCTACCAGCCCTAACTGCAGTGCCTTTTTAAGTGGCTACATTTTTATGTGATTGGCCGCTTATGCAGTGTCGCCCGTGCAAATGGGAGGTTTGTATATCTATCTGATAGCACCTTTCCGACAATTAGAACTGGGAGTAGCAACAGTATAATAATAATATTTCTCGTATATTTCAGCTGTCGCTAGAGCCTTCAGGTGAAATCAGCGCGGAGAGTATTCGGTTCCTCGGAGAGGTTACGTAGGTCATGAAAAGTAAGCCCTGCTAACTTAGTCAACCAGAATGCTCTGTCTTGCCCAAATCCCGGGTCTTTTTTTAGAAATGATTTTTTTTTTTTTTTTTAAAAAAAAAAAAAGAAGATATGCAAAGCCTAATGCATTTAGTCGTTGTCATCCGCGAAGACTGATTGCGTTAAGATATATTTTGAGGAGGGATAATAGGATTGGTGTCGATGCCCAAGTTGACTAATCGTAGGCTGTAACTAACTAAATTAACTAGTTAACTAACTCTGTTTCTCAGCAATAGGTCAGGCAATCCATAGAGTGATTGATTAACTATTATCACAAAGTCCAAAATATCATTGGTAGAGAAGGGCTAGAGCTGACACCTAAAATACTACTCATCGAGATGGAGACTAAAGCCAAAATAAAATTCTGGGCTGAATTGGCTGGTCTGCAGCTGAATTTTATTATTTTTTGTGACATCATTTGGAGTTGAGAGATTTGAGTTTGTTTTTGACGAATGAAGGGTAATGAGTCACATCAATGTCTTCATCAAACAATAGTGATGAATCATTCACTGTTTTCAGGCTCCTTTTTTATGCAGGCAGTTATCTAACTATAGATTGTGCAACTAGCTATTGGTTTGAATTTGCCAATATTGCCCAGAGCATATACAAACACTTAATTTCATCTTCATTTTTCACATTTTTTTCAATATAACTGCAGTCTTAGAAATCATTTGATTTCTCAAATATTTATAATTATTTAATCATTCATTGATGATTATAAATTTACTTTTTTTTATCTGTCAAGAGTGAAAATGAAGCAGATATCATACATGCTCATAACAGGAAGGGCGAAGCTGTTGATGCTAAGAAGATCCAGACTTGATAACACATCTTATAGTGATGAGAAGAGGTAAAAAGATGTCAAATATCTAGCCAATCTGCTGGTACATAATGTGAGCTCTTAAAAGTATCACATCAGCTTGATGAATACACGAAAAAGCCCTCTGAAACTGCTTGACTGCATTAAGTAGAAGTGATCTAAATGAGTGTCTTATTCAAGAGCTCGCAGCGGCATTGGTTACAAGTAATTGTCTCAAAAGAAACTTCAGCCAAAGTAAGTTATCTATCTTAATAATTCTGTCAATCTTGTCAAGGTATATGCCACCATCATCGAGAAGCTTGGTCTATGGAAACAATGGACTCTTGCGTTGCCTATTCCTTCAGCTTGTGGAGCGCAGAGAAGGCCAAACAACCTTCATTCTGATTGAGTTTAGTGTTGAATTCTCAGGAGAGAATTTAGAGAAACAGAGGAGTATACGAAGAACCGATACATCCTGCTTAGATCTATCCAATCTAGATCAATTCATGTGGCTAATGAACATATCCAGGCCTATGACCAGAAGCGGATGCGCGATGCTGAAGATCATCTTCGATCTGCCCCCCCTTCCCAGCTCAAATCTCTTTTTCTACATTGCGTCTGTGATGAATCATTTGCCCTCTTTGATATACAGGGAGTTGTCACACTCAGCACAACAGCTCCTCAGCCCATCTATAATAGAGAAAAAAAAGACCTTAGACCGCATTTGATTTCCGCTCTGGATGACATCGCAGTGTTTCAGAAGTTCATCCAGACGCTGGGGAGTTAATATACCCATCACTATAGTTTTGGTTTACATCACCATCAAGTTTTGAATTACGCACCTGGGGGAAACATCAGCCTTTGTCAAATGCTTCGAGGGCACATTTTTGTGATACCGTGTTGGCAAGGCCTAGTACAAGCCGCTCATCTTCTCACCACATGTTCTACCAGCGATATCGACCAGGATCTCGTCTTCCAACATTTTGCCTTTCTAATGTGTACCTGCACAAAAAGCTATGCGAAGATGTACGCGCTATTGTGAGCGTTACGATTTATTATGGTCCTGTGACTTGTTTTGAATAGCCTAGCTAAGATTCGGGGCTCAAGGATCAAATTCAGGTGTGGAGAGTTCACTTCAACTTCTCAGCTAGGGTGGGGCCGTTGCCTGCTACGACCGTTACATGATAATTTGTGCACCTCATTCGCAACAAAGACATATAACTAGTCAATCCTCCTGTAGATACGGCGCAAATCAAAATTCGAATTTTGCTACTCTCGAGTTGAGATAAACATTCAATTTCAACTCTAAATTTGCCCCCTTTTCTCACTTTGGCGAAGAAAAGAAAAAATATGGCATCTAAACGCCCCTTCTTCGTCATCGTTCCTGCTGGATCCCAGAATCCCACCCACTACGGTTACCTTTCTCATCTCCTCCAGCTCGCGGGGTATCCCACTTGCTCAGCTCTGCTTCCCTCTGTGGGAGCCTCGGGAAGGGTCTCCGTTGAGGATGACACGACTTTTATCCGGCATAAGATGCTTCTGCCCATACTGGAGGTCGAGGAGCATGATATCGTCCTTATCATGCATTCGTATAGTGGTGTACCAGGCAGTGCTGCTGCGCAAGGCTTGGGCAAGGTAGAGCGCACTATGCAGGGTAAAAAGGCAGGTGTAATTGGACAGATTTTTATTGCGTCGATGCTGCAAAAGGGAGGGGATGGAACGGATATTTTGACTGCTGCTGGCGGGAGTTTTCCACCACATATTAGGCCTGATGTAAGTTCCAATACTTGCAGTTTCTCTAGTTCAATGTTACTGAAGGCTCTCTGTAGCCTGAGGCCAACGTTCTTCGATGCGATGACCGCATTCCAGTCCTCTACCAAGAGGTCCGCAAGGATCTAGCGGACGCAGTAGCTGCATCGACGATGGCGCAGGGCATGACAGTCTTTACAACTCCAAGTCCAAGAGCGACGTGGGACAGCAAGGAGTACAAGGGACGCGTGGCATATATCCGGGCCTTGAACGATACTAGTATTCCTCTATCAATCCAGCAGATGCTGATTGACAACACTGGTATAGAGTGGATTGTCAGGGACATGGAGAGTGATCATTCTCCGCAACTTTCGCATCCAGATGAGCTTACAGCAACGTTGCTGGAGTTGGCGAAGAAATTTGAAACCCTTTAAGGGGGCAATGCAGGATCGAATCCTGGCAGCTTGTATACCTCACCTCTCTGTAAGGGCCTCTTTATTTACTATCCATGGCTTTACGCCGTTTACTAACTGAGTTCCTATAGAGTACGCTTCATTTGCCCCCAATTTTTTTTATTTTTATTTTTTGGCTTATATATCCTTCTTTCATTGATAACTACAGCCTGCGGAGTATATTAATCTTATTTTAAATTAAGTCTTGACTGAATTCCGATCCCTCAATTAGTTATGAGTATATGGCGTTTCATATTGAATGGAAAATGAAACTTTCATGGACCCTTCTCTTTACACTGTATTAACAGCACTCTCATAAAACAACAATTTGCTTGCATCAATAATCTTTTAAAGATTGACTACTACTACTCTGCTATATATTCTGTCTTTGCGTTGGTACACAAAAAGTCATTAAAATATGTCTAATTTATCATCTCATACGATGAGATATTTATCTCATTTTTGATTTCATTTAATACCTTGTTAGTGTGATGTGGGTGGTTAAAAGTGTATATCCACCACCATCACTTGAGTAGAATTGGACCCAACTTTTTGTAATATTTTCTTCATTTTTATTATTTACTATTTCGATTTTTTGGGAGAGCGATTATGCTGTTCCATGGCTGCATATGAATCCAGATACCACTGTATAATGCTGTGTATATAGTGGGTTGCAGTTGTGACAGAAAGCCCATCAATAATTTGAATTTGAGTAGCTAACAATAGGAATCAAGCCAATGTGAAACCTGCAAGGGGAAAACCAGATTGGTGGGGATATCGCGGCTTGGGTGGTGGTTCGAATAAAAGAGCCCGGCAGAGGGTATGGATCCCTCAGATAGAGCCTCCTGAGCGGAGCGGAAGATCGATTCCCTGGGAAGGCCTCGGCCAGAATAACATATAGATTGTGCTATATAAGTTCACAATCCTCCGTATCATATATCATCTGTCTTTTCAGCATCCATCTCCGCCTCCACTCTAAGCCTTGGAGCCCTATCCCTCCCCCTTTTCCCTGCCTTCGCCACTCTCTCCGCTTTTACTTCCTCTTCCTCTTCCTCCCCCGCCCGCTCCCCCCTTCGGAGTTTTCGCCGTCATCATCCAATCCGGCGTCTCCTTCATCAATCCTCCCATTTCCCTATCCCACAAAACACCCAGACCATTCTTCCTTTCGACAACAAGATCAAAAAACTCAAGCCCGACAATTTTCCTCCCATCCCCATCCATATCCAAACCCTCACTCAAAATAACCCCATTCTCACTCCTCCAAAACGGCACCCCGGCCTCTAACGCTTTCTTCAAATCAATGTATATCAATATCTGCGCATCAGCTCGCATTCCAGAAATCACTCCACCACGACCAGGTGCCATGGTTACAACATGTCCCCCACGTCCCTCAGGTAATACGCTGGATAACGGAGGGCCTGTAGCGAAATGTACATGGTTTCTATTCATGCATTTTAGACCCCCCGAAACTAGAATGGAAGGCCAGGCGCCGTGGTAGGTGCCGTGCACTACGGTGTCCGGGAGGGGTGGGGTGGAGGGGGCTGCATTAGTGCCATCGGTAAGGGAGAGCCTTTGGAGTAGGGAGGACGCTTCGACGGTTTTTATGCTGTGACCTTGCGTGGCGCGGATGAGGTAGTGGGAGGGCTCAGGGTCATTGGCGGTCAGGGCTAGGGCGGTCGCGGTTCTGCTTGCAGTAGAAGCGGAGGAGTCTGTGGGTGTCGCAGTGGCGGAAGGGGAATTTGAAAGAGGTTCATATAGGAGGCCAAATCGTTGCTTGTCGGAAGTTGAGACGGCGCTTAGGATTTCCGGGAGGGTGACCTTTAAGGATTTTAATTTCCTCCATGCTAGCTATGTAGCGCGGTTAATAGATATAAGTCGCATTAGCCAAGTTCTTTTATATCTTTCTGAAGTCCTAGTGCATGGTGAGGAGGGCGGAGACCTAAAACGTGAAGGAGATAATAAGCCAAACATACCACGTCCGCCACATTCGCATACCCATGACTATCGATCTTGACACCTTCTTTCTCCGCTGCGTGTCGTAAGATGTAACTTAATGTTTTGGATACAGTTACTTCCCGACTGGGCCCAGAGCGTCCCGATCCTCGTCCGCGATCTCGTCCACGACCGGAGTGGGACATGCACGGCAGTTTTACTTTACTGTTCTTCTAAGAAGCCCAGCCTGCTGGAATGAATAGGTGTGGAACGACGTCTTTTTTCAGTTTGCCAAAGAGATTTGCCCTTTCCCCTCCCTATATTAATAGCCCTAACAGAAATGCAGCCTTCCTAAATCGAGTTGATGTATGGAGTAGGTTTTGAGTTGGGGGATTTATTGGAAGTGCTTCATCAATCAATGAGCCATGTAGAATCGCAATCAGTACACTGCGTTTGCTTTGATACAGAGAATACTGGAGAATGAAACTCCAAGACCCTTTCTGCCGACCGTATGTTCTTGTATGAGAGCTGTAATAGCATAGTGGCGTCTAATGAGCTTCGTTGTTGGGTAACTATTGGTGGGTATTACGAGCTTCAACAACGGCAAATATCTAGCCCCACTAAATAGTTATATAATTCCGCCCCTGGGGGTTTCCCATGGCTATGAGAAAGGAACTGTCAAGAGTCACTGATATATAGCTGCCTCTAGTTACAATGCTCTACAGACGTTCTACGTCATCATCATTACCATCGACAGGGCAAATGTAATCCAAATCAATCTCCACCAACACGTGATGTATCGAGGGGTCCAGGGGTATCTAATAAAATTCCATAACCAAGACTTTCAGATCATTCAGTTAGCTAACAAATAAAATACCAGCCAAATCAAGCAGACGTCAATGTTGCAAGACACCAATGAATCCTATAAAATCAACTTCCTCGATCACAGATACAGCTGCATTCTGCAACAGGGCAGATCCTATGCTTTTGGAACCAGTCCCTCGCATGGTTGGCATGGAATCCATGGTTACAATTGATGCAAAAGACCACGAATCTTTGCATAACATCATCCCTCTGAGGTTTCCCATTGCCTTGTTGTTTCCCCGTAGTATCGCTCGTAACCGCAGCTCTGGACATGGGATCTATGGTGCCTAGCCACAATGAACAAATTCCGCATCTGGGCATATGCCGCCCACACTTTGGACACACAGTGCCTGACATAGATGTAGTACCCAGAGGGCTTCCTGACGTTGAATGAGAGGCCTCCATGCTGATCGATTGGTTGACTGGGGATTCGGTTCCATCTTGCTGGGAAAGAGGACGGGTGCAATAGTTGCATATTAAACTAATTTGTTGTGGAGGAGGTTTTACCAGACTCCTGCCATCCCAGGTCGCCGCCAGCTTTCGGGATTCAACATCAAACCTGGCCCTATTAAGCTGGAGTTTCCAGGAATTCATTTGCCGTCGATACGTTTCTCTCCAGGCTTTGAATCGTGTACTATTCGGTAGATCTGTAATGAATCGTGGGACGGTATGGCTCATGGCGAGCCCCGGAGTTTGAATGTCGCCAAATTTATTGATGTATGATTGAAATAGGTCCATCGCGGCATGGTCGAGGCCTGTGAGGATCACCCCTTCAATATCCCCCTGGCGTATCACATCCATGGTCACGTCCCGCAAGTAAGATGCAAGTTCTTTATCTGGGAGCCAGCGGAGAGCAACCTCCACCCGGTACCTTAGAGGAAGGGTGGCTTCCTCAATCACAGAATTCCAGTCACCTTTGCTCACAAAGGCTAAAATAGCCCGGGCAAAGGGATCTGTAAGCTCCTGCGCAATCTCCGCACAAGTTTCCTCCCAGTCTGGATCAGGTTCTCCCTTCGTTGCGCCAGCTATAGCCATGGCGAGAAGTTTATGCGCTTGACTAGGCTGGTTTCTTCTAAGGGTCATGTAAGCCAACTTTGGCTCATCTTGGAAAAGAGCCATGGCGGCAGCCTTAGTATGTTGTCGATCTTCGACAAGTTTATTCACTGTCACCTCCAAATCCGCGGTAGACTCTGCAGCTCCAATAATGTGGAGGCACAGCTTACGGTGGGCAGGGAATCGAGAGCTGCATCCCTTGCCCTCAGGAAGGTGAAGTTCCTGGACGAGGTCTAGAATGAGAGTATTTACATCGATAGTTTGATCCAGATCGGAACTAAGCATGCGATTCTTGAAACTCTGGCCTGCATTAATGTCAGAAATCTGGCGAAAACATAGATTTTTATTAGGGGCAACTCTTACCAAGCCTATTATTCCATATGCTGTACACACCTAGATAGTTCATGTCAACAGAATGGATTATCATGCATTCGCTGGACGAGTTTGTTTGGGCGCCTATTTAATTAGTCTGCTGTAAAATCAACGGAAAAAGAAAGCGGAGCACGTACGCCCTACCCAATCCCAAAATTCTAGAAGCCCAGGATCCTTAGACACTAATGCTTTATTCCTCTCACTGTCGACGAGGTAACCCTCCTTGCATCGCAGCCGAGCGACTGACATCCATCTCAAGGCATCATGAACTGTAAGCGGAGAACCAAATGTTCCCGCTGACAGTGATCTCTCCCAGCTTTCTCGGCTGGACAGACATTGAATAGTACCGGGATCGGCGGTAATAGGATCGGGCAGGCTTTGGTTGTCACTAGTTTTATCTTCAGTTTTAATACCTGAAGTATCATTTGATGGAGTGATAAGAGGTGCAGAACGGCTTTGTATTCCTTGTACCACTTGGGATATTCGTGATGGATGTTCTGTTAGGGCGGTTATAAACTTCAAATTGGATTCATGTTCTGCAACCATCCCCCGAGCTAACACGCACTGGGAGGAAAGGTCCATGGGGTACGGCGGTGACGGAAGTGTGAATAAAGCAACAGACCTATTGGCCAAAATGGTAACAGCAGTCGGTTCATTTAACGCGCTGAAGTTTAAAAAATCAAAAGCTGCTACTTTCCGCGAATCGTCATTACTTTGGTCCTGAGGAAAGTAAGGATTTCGAAAGTTTCGGACAGATTTTGTATATAGTTGCTCTGGATAAATTTTGGCCGAATCTTGGCCCAGTGTTTGCTCAAGTGAAGTCCGGTTTTCTTCCGAGATATATTCTTTGGCAATGTCATATGCCTTGAATTCTCCAGCACTTGACAAGGCCCCTAGACGACCCCTTTTTGTTCTAGAGAACCGAAGACTCCATATTGAGGATTTCGAGTCAATGACATTCTTGAATTCCAGGGCTGCCGACAGTTGGCTGGAGTCCGTTGTGGCCATGGCCGCGGATGAAAACCGAGACCCTGAACGGCGGTCCCAAATACGGATGGAAATATCACCAGAGGGATTGCACGACGCAATGTAATTTTGATCCAACCAATCGATTGCTAGATTATGCACACAACAGGTGGAAAATTGCAAGGACGGGTTAACTAAACCCTCTATACACAACAAAATACGTACGTCATTAGCTAGGTAAGATGTTTTGAAGGCGGTGAGGATCGCATACCCCGTAAATCATAAATTCTGACGAACTGGCCATTGACTCCCGTAACCAAGGTATCAGGTTGGTCCTTGAAAAACTTGATGCTGGTAATGGGCTCAGAGCTTGCGAGCTTTCTCAAAGGTTCTAAACCTTGCCTGTCGGATCCGTAACCTCGGGTACTGCTCACTGAGAGGCGCTGGTTGACATCCCAGATATTTAAACAGAAATCGTTTCTCACCTTATCCAGCCCAGCTGCTAACAGACCCCCCTTAGTGCTGAACGCAACAGCATTACAGTACCTTTGATTCCGGATGGGGAAGACAATTGGATTTTGGCTATCATCGTCCATGCGAAGGATAGCTGCCTCTCCCGATGCTTGACCAACCGCGACGAGAGATTCGTCAACTGGAGACCAGTCAAAGGCACGGAAGGCAGGGATCTTGGAATATGAGGCAAGGACATCGTAGTTCAAGCCAGCGCTATCTCCAGAGGTCACTCTGCATAACTTGAACGATTTACCCGATACATCGACATAGAGGAATCTTTGTTCGTCGGTATTGGAGTTTGGCGACCAACGGATTGCCGTCTCCATTTTGCTCATTTGGCAGTACAGTTCATATCACACAAATTGTATAATCGTTCAGCCAGGGTCCAATGCCATTATGCCCGCGAAATTTAGAAAATGAGGCGCGAAGTCTCGGAAACATCAAGAAGTAGAGGCCCATGAAGAGTATCGTCGCGAAAGCGACGTTCAGTCCTGGAGCTTTGATACTGCGCCCCTATGATTGGCTGGCGCAATTGGTGCGCACGGGAACGCAAAACGGCCCGACGCTGATTTCGTTTATGTAACTTAGTTAGGATGACTAATCTGCGGGATCTCAAATAACTATCTTGTTAACTAACTATGATTTTTGGATTGTTTAAGAGAATCTCAAGTCCCGAGGATCAGACAAGACTTTGATTTCTTTCCACTTTCCAACCGGGCAATTAGGAGTAACAGCGTTGGGTTATCTATGATCACGATCGCCAGACCACATTTCTGGCGTATGATCTAAGTTGATTTTAGCCACTTTATAGCTGTCGTTGGTAACCCCGAAAAGCCACTACATTCAGCCTGCGATAAACAAATCCCCATGGATTCAAGTCGGGATCAGGGAAAGCGGAAGGATGCCGGAGATGATTTTATTCCTTTAGTACCTTCGAAGCGACATAGAGGGAATGATCTCGATCCGCAAGAAGCGTTCCCATCAGAACGGGACGAGCGTCTCAACCACCAAGATGGAAAAGACCTGAATAGTGAACCCCGCAAACGGCACAGCAATCCTCAGATACAGAGTCTAAAGTCACATAAAACCTCCCAGTCACGGCGAGATGTCCGTGTTTCTTCTACCGGACGAGCTTCAGCGAAGCAAAACCGTCCCCGCGAACTAGACCTGCCCTCCGCAGGCGAGCTCAGGAACAGGATTAGAGACATCAAACGTCTTTTAAAACGCGCCGATCATCTCCCACCTGGCGTGAAAATAGAGAAAGAAAGAGCGCTGATTGGATACGAAAGAGATTTGGAAATTGTTGAGTCTCGAAAGAATCGAGCTGCAATGATTAAGAAATATCATTTTGTTAGGTTTTTGGGTATGTTTCAAGACCGCACTGGCGAATATTCATCAATACTTTACTTTCGCAAAGCCATGTAAATGCTAAATTGCGTACGTATCCCCACTCTAGAACGAAAAACTGCTACTCGACAGCTCGCAAAACTCATAAAACAGAAAAAGTCCCTCACCAAATCAAATCCAAATCCAAATAAACAAGAGCTCGACGCGCTCGAAAAATATATTTACATTACTGAGGTCGACCTCAACTATGCTATATACAGCCCCTTGACGGAGAAATATATATCCCTCTACCCGAACCAACACCGTGACAAGCAGTCGGCTCCGGAGCAGGAGAATCCAAAGGTTACCGTCAATAATTCTGGAGAGAAGCCACCGCTGTGGTACGCGGTAGAGCAAAGTATGAAGGATGGTACTCTCGACCTATTACGGGAGGGGAGGCTGAAAATTGGCATTTCAGGGCAGAAAAAGACGGCGAAAAATTTGTCGCTGCCGGTTATGGGACGGGAGAATGAGCCTAGCAAGAGAGCTTTATCGACGGCGGAAACAGATATCAAGAAATTTGGGAAGAAAATCAAAAAGGAAATGAACAAGGAGGTGTTCTCCAAACATTCAAAAATGGATGTGGATATTGCTAGAGATGACAACGATAACGATGACGATAGTGACGGCGGGTTCTTTGAGGAATAATTTACATATTATCGGTGAAAGTTCATGCGCCCACTCTTGATCTCATGTCCTCTTCCCCTTATTTACAGCCACACCTTGATGCTCAGTCAGCACCCGCGCCAGAACCTAACGTACGCAGAACGTCAGGCGTGTTTTTTATATCAGTTTAATAAATACCCATCGAAGTACAAGATTCACCCACATCATTACCAACTATTTCATCCTATCTACATTCTATTTACATACCCACCTCATCTTATCTGCTGTATTGCCACTGTTCGTCCTTTCGAAATACTCCAGGGTTTGTAAAATTGGACACCCATAGTTTACTTTACATGCACTCCTAACCCCTAACCCCCAAAAATTTATCAAAAGAAGCAGCATGGCAGTCAGGTGGAGTTTCTCCCCTGTTTACTCCTTCAAACCAAAGAAAAGGATATTGAAGAATAGGAGAGATAAAACGAGCGGAAGACTCCTATTCCATTCTAGATATCAAGTCGCATATATAATTTGGTGGGTCGACAAACATTCCAGGGACGAAGTGATGCAAGTATGTCAAACAGGCAGCAATAGATAAGGGTGAAACATAAAGCTACTTGAGAAGGGGAAATAGGAATATTGAAGAAAGGAGCGCGAGGGTGAAGGTGAAAAAGGAAAACCGGCCAGATTTGGATTGAGGATGACCTTCTACCCCTGTTCTTCATGCTGCTTGAAGGCTTGAATAGTGGATGGGGGAAAAGAATATGCATGTATGCGCCTAATTTAAAATTGAAGCTTTGGGTGAAAGAAGTACAATCCATGGATAACAATCAGGGAGGAGAGAAAATGAGTGGGGAGACACTAGTTACATCACAACTCCCTAACAACATCCATCACTAGTTATTCCTTGCAAAAGTGAAACATTTCAAAATAAAAATAAAAATAGAAATAAAACAAATTAAAATAAATGAAATTATAATAGTAATAAAAACATGTACATGTACATATATATAACAAAAGTAACAATGAAAATCAAAGCACACCATTGACGCAGCAATCACTCATGTACACATGTTACCAGCTGAACCTATCGCTAAATCATCCTAACTTTCACTCCTGTTTTTGTATCCCATTCTACCATCCGATCAGTCATTCCCCCTTTTCCATATCCACCCATCCCTGTATATATGTACGAAGTACTTCGCAATCGTGAAGCACGTAGCCAGGCGGTTTTACTAGCATTGATGTATGCACAACACTTCTGCCATTCATCCATTCATTCAGCCAAAGTAATCAGTAAGCAGGTCATCCATCACCGAGTTCCAGAGACCCAGATATTGCCATCATGGAAATGAAGTAAACGGCGACGGAAATCCGTATACCAACTAGTTATATTTAGGAACACAACTGGCAGAAGAAAATATACAACGAGAGAGACAGCGATTATCTGGAACAATGATAGGCGAAGGAGGCGTCAAAAGGGAACAGTGAGTAAATGCATAAGCCATATATATGCAAAACTTAGTATGAAAGCAAGACAGATGATGGAGAGGAATCCGGCCTGAAAATTTAATTTCGAAGAACAAATAGGGAAAATAAGAAGACAAGTAAAATATAATAAAAAATAAAAAAAATAAAAAAAAAAAAATAAAAAAATTGAAAATAAGAAAAACAAACTTGACCAAGCAGTGAAAGCTTTCTTCAAGTCCCAGAAATTCCATTCCATTCCCAACCCAAAACCTGCAACCAAATTCACATGATCACACATCCTCCACTCCTAGCCCTCCTTCTCCTTCCTCCCAACGGCGCTAACCCCGCAGGCCCATACGCACTCTCATCCCCATCATCCTCTTCAGTATACATGCGTTCCACCTCCCTAGCTCTCCTCCGCCTCCTCCTCGCATCAACCCCTCCAGCCCCATCAGCCCCCGCCTCTTCAGTCGCCATCATATAATCCGCCCACTTGCGCTCAAGCCTCATAGCACCCGCTAAGTTCCCACGCAGCACGCGCTTCGTGTGTTCGTTAACCATCATCTGCCAACCGTAGAAGCATTTCAGGTCTATGATTTCTTTGGGGTATAGGATGGTGGCACTGGGGGGGAAGGTGGACGGGTCGTCGGTTATGGTTATGGGGTGAATGTTGTAGGGTGTATGGGGTAAGAAGGTGGTTGTTGAGACTGTGGTAGTTGTATAGGAAGAGGGTGTGGATGAGAGAGATTGGCTGGATTCGGTAGGGGATTTGGCAGTGGTGGGGGGATTGATGGCTCGCTGGCGGGGGACGTATGTGTTGCTGGACAGCACTTCGCGGACACCGGCCCAGGTGACATTTCCGCAGTCGAAGACGGCGACTCTGAAACCCAGTTTTGGGAAGCTATTTCCAAATCCGCGCTTGCGGGCTTGACTGCAAAGTTCCATGAGAGTGAGATCGGAGACCCTTGTGTTGTCGAGATCGAGGGAGCGGATGGAGGAGCAGTTTTTTAGCAACTGCAGCACTCCAGTATCACCTATTCTTTCGCAGAAGCTGAGGTTTAGATGCTGCAGAGTTGCAGCGCATGGCGCTTTGGACAATTCAATGAGAAAGGTGTTAGTTAGCTTGTCCAATTCCTCGAGATCGAGATGCGTAAGGCGTGGGGTGGAGCGGAGGACATCTAGGAGCGCTTCATCCCCTATATTAGGACATTGTGAAAGTTGCAGCCCTTCCAACAAGGGAAGGTTGTGCGCAAGACTTTTGATTCCCACATCAGTCAGGGATCGGCAGCGAGATAAATCAAGATGCTTCAGCTTCCGCGGTGGTACGACAGCTCGGTCTGTTAAGAGATCTATTTCCGGGTTAATACCTTCCATAAGGATCTTCAAGCTCATATCTGATAGAGAGGAACAATGGGATAGTATCAGTCTTTCAAGGCTATTTTCTTCAAATAACTGCTGCTGCAGCTGGTGGTTGTCAAATCCGGAAAGTTCATTAACACGTAAATCCCTAAGATGAGGACAGGAAGCAACAATTCGTTTCAAACCCTTCGCATCCACCCCCTTGCACCAAGAAATGTCGAGGAGCTCCAAATTGGGACAGCTTTGGGAAATAATTCTCATAGAGCAATTGTTCACTATTGCCAGTCCGGACAGATCGATATGGACCAGCTTGGGATTCTTCCTGAGTAACAAATGAAGCGTGTTCCGGTCAATCCTGGAATCCCTGATGCAAATGTTGGCGAGATTCCGACAAACATCAGCTATTCGTTCTCCATGAGACTGCCATGCGTCTTCCAGCTGGGTGCATCCACGAAGATTCAAGTCTCTCAGAAAGGGGCCTGCAGCGGTAATAACTTTTACCAACGCCTCACTTGGAATATCAGTGTAGTAGGTCGATGCATCTAGTCTTGCCCATAGCTGCCCATCAAAACACATCTTGTTCCACGATTTTGATACTCGAGAGCATCTGAAGAGATCTTTGGCGGGGAGATACTGTAAAATAGCCATTTTGATTTCTTCCGGCATATCTGCCCAGAATTCAAAGTGAGACTTTTGCGGTGGCGCCGTTTCCCCGACGGCATCTTTCATTTCACAACTATCTTCGTCAACCTCCATTGAACTAGGGAGTATGCCGCTTCTGGATGTGGGCCGCACATCTGCGGGGAGTGGTACAGTAATTTGGGGCCAGCTATTGGCCGCAGCAGCAACAGCAGTGTCCGAGAATACCATTCGGATTGGGGTGTTGTTCTCGTCCTGCACCGTTTGCCTATCTGAAGGGATATTATTTGGTGCAGTGGATAGGCACTTATAGATCTGTGGTGAGCTTGAGTTGCCAAAGCATTGTGAATATGACGGTGAGCTTAGAGAGACACAGGACATGGAAGGATTCCCAAGACGCCGAGAGCCAAGGGAAGAAGAACGTTTTCTGCCTGTTCGTACAAGGGAAGGACTTGATGACATTCGCTGCAGTCCTTTTAGGAGTCTCTGATGACCCTTGAGTTTGGTAGGGGTGCCTGGCTGGTTATCTCCTGACGATCCAGAGCTCATTGATGTTGCCATACCGGGAGATTTCCCCTCCTCGTTGGGAAGCGTGGAGGCCAATGTGAGTCGTGTCCGTCTGATTTATTATAATGCAGAGTGCGATCGAGTTTGGGGATGTAGATTAGGTACGGAATATGGCTTTCAACAGCCACCACCGGCGGGTGAGGAGATGAGACAAAGGGGGATGCGCAAGAAGGATACAGGGGGGAACGGAAACGACGGATAGGTTTGTTGTATATCGAAACCAGCTCGATAGCATACAATAAAAGATATAAAGAGAATACAGGGATAAAGAAGCTCCCAGGGCGCACAGACGGTCTAGAGTTTAGCTGGGACACAGGTGTCTCTACTGCAGTCACCGACATGCATAACCAGCGAGGAGATGAAGTTGGCAACCAGATGACGCAGGAAGCCCAACCCACGACCCAAAGGGGTAAAGAGAAACGACCTCCGGCAAGTCTGCTGCGTCTTATGGAGGTAGGATGATTGAATTGAGGAGAGAAAAAGTGTAGGGAGAGAGGGAGAGAGGTCAGTCTGCGGTTAGACTTAAAAAGAAGACGGGGGACGGTTGGGGAAGTTGATGAGGTCAGTCACTATTCTCCAACAACGGAACCGAGTCAACCTTAATTAATGAGTGTGTACTGTTTGGCCACGGGATGGGAAAGAAAATTAAGATCGAAAGAAACGGTAAAACGCGGAGAGGGGGCAGAACAGATCGGTGCTCTAATGGGCGGAGATAGGAAAGCGGAGATGGATAGGGAGAGATCATGTATTCATAGGCAGCTGGTTAGTAGTGGTGGGGTCAGAGGATGGGAGATCATGACCGTCTGATGACCATGGATGGAGGTGGACCTGTCATGTCAATAGCAAAGCAGACCAAAGCGTACCACGACCATCAGCAGGCCTGTAGCTGTGGGTGTGTACGTATGAATGTGAATGGTCCAGAGAAGGAGATAGGGAAAACAAGAGGGGGAGTGGGGGAAGTTCAGCAGATATCGGAGTCGGTGGTTAGTTCCAGCGTTAAACTAGCCGTTGGTGGAATTCCGTATTTGAATCTAACACTTGAGGTTTTGGTAGCTAACTTAGTTTATAAAATTAGGCTAAACAGAGCGGTTTAGGGAGGAAACGCCTAATAATAAGCATATGAAGTTACTCACTAACCAGGAGACATAAAACTATTTCACCCTTGATGTCTTATATATCTAGTTGGTGGTCATTCATCTTATTCTTATAATTACATTTAGTTACCGCGGAGGATAGTTGACTGACTAGTTAGCCGAATAGTTATCATCTTCTCCACCCCGTCTCATATCGTCGTTATCGATAACGATAAAAGCGTTCAAAGACTGGTCCCCGCAGTCAATCTCCTCGCACCTCTCATCTCAATCTCAATCTCAATATCCATGGACATGTCTCAACTGCTCATCCATGCTCCATATTATTTTTCTTACTTATATGACGACCACCCAAAATTAACCTGTGATCTAAACCAAATGACCCTGGTTTTAAGTATGGAACGCTATTTTTTTTTTTTTTTTTTTTTTTTTTTTTTTTTTGGGGCCATCGTACCCATTGTTTTTGCCTTGAGAGTGTGTCACCCGCCCAGTTAAATTTAAGTCGATTGCCTCTTTACGTAACCCATGTGATTCTTCTTCTTCCTATTTTATCTTGAGCGAATGAAGGATAACTGATGGTCCAAAAAGACAGCATCATTATCTGTCATTCTTGTATGTGTGTATGTTTGTACATACATGTGGAGGTAGCTTAGATTGGATTTTTCTGTCATGTAGATTCCCCTCGGCAGCCCTTGCAAGCTCTACTGAGATCCGCTTGGAACCTGCACCGGTCGGGAAAAAGGATGCGAGAAGTATGTACTTTTACATTTTGCTAGGTGTCAAATTTAGGTAATGGGTATGCTGAGACTGGAAAGTTAAAATGTATTAAATTGGATCAAATCGAACCAAGTGGTTGTGGTATCTCGCGCATATAAATAAAACATGTATACGCGTCTATCAAAATTAACTAGTATCAAACATCAACGGTAATAACAGAAATGGTGATGATGATGATGATGATGATGATGATGATGATGATGATGATGATGATGATGATGATGATGATGATGATGATTGATAGGGATGATAACGGTAATGACCCAAAAAGGAAAGAAAAAGGATTTTGAAATTTGACTCTATCCCATTTATTCATCCGTAGGCTTGGGGGAAAAAAAGGGGGAAAGTGAGGGTGAAGAAGAAATGACATGCAAGTTACCTCAAGAAGGTAGGGCTGGAACGTGGGCCTCACTGAGATGATGATAAGGTGAAGAAGAAGAAGAAGAAGAAGAAGAAGGAGAAGACGATGATGATGGTGACGGTGACGGTGACAGCTAGGTGGTGGTAGAAATGGTGGAAAAGATGAAAACGAGACAAGTTAGATGAAACAGAAAATAAAAATGCTGCCCTCATCAGCTAAGTTTCGACATCCTGACTGGTTAATTCTTCACCGTTCTCTTTTCCCAGCGACATGGATTTCAACGCATGGTACGACCCGGTATGCTCGAGCAGTCATTATGCACCATGCATCTCCTGAAACGAGTCGATTCCACACATCGTAGTCTTACCGAGATACAGCTAGCTACTTCCAGAGAAGCCCGTAGTTGCCGAGCAAAAAGATATATATCTGTAAGTTTGTGAATATGTCATTGTGCAGTCAAAAATCTCCTGAGTGGCCGCAAAATTGCTAGAGTCAACCATTTTTTCATCTCGAATCTCCGTCAGGCTATACAGACGCAATCGCAATTGAAGCTGTAACCGCTGCTGGCCGCATCCATGGATGCTGTATGACTTCCTCAATGGTAAGTCGGCGTTCTACATCACGATCGAGCATTTTTCGAACCAAATCGATGCAATCTTCCGAGAAGGGAAGATAAGGCACGCGCAACGGGTGGTCAAGGATCTCGTCGACATTGTAAAATGGATTCTCTTTGTAAACGATGGTGTAAAGGAGGATTCCGAGGGCCCAGACGTCTTGCTCCTTGCCACCGTATGACTTGCCTTGGAGGACTTCGGGGGCGGCGTAGTCTGTGGTTTTTCGTAGCTTTATTTTAGCATGCCTTCTTTGCTTCCTTTCCTTTTTTGGAAGTTTGGGGGGAAAACGGGAGTTACTTGGTGAAAACACCAATGGAGGCCCATAACGACAACACTGTATGTGTGACAAAATACGTACCTATTGTGCCAACAAAGACGTCAAATGGTCCTTTGTTGAGATAAGCAGCGCTCCCAAAGTCGATCAGCTTGATCCGCCCTTTCCCGTCAAGAATGACATTTTCATCCTTGATGTCACGATGCACAACCCGCGCTTTTGTGTGCAGGTGGTGAATAGCATCGACGACCTGATAGAAGATATTCCGGCACTCGTTCTCATCCATACTTGACCGCAGCTCAATGTAGTCAAATAGATCCATACCTGGGAGTCCATGCGGAACCATTTCTATGTAGTAGTTAAGGTCATCTTCGAAAAAGCCTTCCATCTCGACGATATTGGGATGTTTGAGGCCGTCGCGGCGCAGGAAATCCAGCACATGGATTTCTAACGGGACAGTTCCTAGACGCCGGTCCCGCGTCCAAGTATCGACCAAGATTCGCTTCTTGGTTACGTATTTAAGAACTACTTTCTTTTCGGGGTTTCTCTTGCAGCGGGCCAGTTTCACTTGACCGTAAGCGCCTTGACCCATGTCCTCCAGGATGACATATTCTGATATCGATTTCTTTCTTGTTATTCCCTTCTCTGAAGTAGCGGGTCTCACTTCGGGTATTAGCTGTACGGGCTTATCTGTCAGAGGTTCTGACGCAGCTTCGCTGAGTTGCTGAGACAATAGAAACGGATTTTGGTTCTCGATAGAAGGAGTATCACTGCGTGGGATTTCATTTGGCGGTAATATCGGTGACCGCTGTCCTGGAGAAGGCTGCGGAGGGGCGGAAGCAATGTTGGCAGAGAATGGTTCAGGATGCCGGTCTTTTTCTTGCAGTATGGAGTGAAGTTGCCGTGAATAGGTTATCCACAGCGCATATACAACTTCAGTTACGGCAACCGGCACCCCATGGTCATCGCCCAGTAGCGGCTGCTCGTCGATATCGCTTGTTGAGTTTCCAGGGAATATGGTTTCGCTTTTTACGACACGCATTTGCACGTCAACCATAATCTCTGCTCCGTCACGGTGACGAGCTGGAAGGCCAGAGGGTCTCAAAAACAGGGATGCCGCATTGACTTTGCCTTCCCGAAGGACGGACATAGCCCTCGCCCTTCGGAAGCTATGCTCAGGAATTACCATCCCATCAACTAATGAAACGCCGTCTTCGTCCGTCAAAATGCTGAGGTATTCATCAAAATGTGGGATCAAATCCGTAATCGCAAACCCCTTGGTGTGTTCCTGGCCAAAAAGTGCAGCAGAAAACACAGAATTGGCGTTGATAACACACAAGGTTGCTGGAGACACAACCATGATTCCGGCAATGTGAGGGAAATGGGAGATGCGTAGATGATATGGATTGGACAACTCGGTAATGGTAATGGGTATAGACGCTTTATTTTGAGTCAGAGTGGTAAAATACCTCAATTCAACAATCTTGGCGAAAATGTGATCTCTGAAATTTTCATGCTGCCGTTGCGGGATATTCGGGATTATATCTGTAATGGGTATTCCACGTTTGAGCACCTTTTTACCCCAAATGGGCTCAATATCACCACGAATTTCTACCAGTCGTTCGTCATCACCAAAGAGCAAATCAATAGTATTTTCCACAATCTCTTCTAGAACCCATATTAAGCCTTGTCGTATTTCCATAACCCAGACACTAGCTGAACCCGTTACCCCGTTCCTTTTCTGGATTGGTACGACATCGCCACACAACAGAACCCCGCGAGACTTGTTGGGGGAATGATTCAGATTTTTGGCAAGTCTAGAGTTGAAACAACTAGAACCACTGCCATCCTCTGGCGTCGCTCTTGGAGAATTCTTTGCGTGAGAAGGTGGCTTACTGAGCAATTGCGCCGTTACCCCGTTCCCCATACCCAGAGTGCGTGTATTGACTGTGTTTACCGTAGATTTGACCGGCGGATCGGTTTTCCCCGAAGAACCAGGAGGAATTTTTCGCAACTTAGATTCCAGCCATTGCCTTCTTTCCTTCTGGACCAAGGTAAGAATACTCAGCTTTTTCAGCTCGCCTTGAGTCACGCCAAAGCCGAGACATGCTAGGTCATTGGCAGCAAGAATGGTCCAGGGCGCTTTGGATTCTGTTGTAAAAACATCCTGTGAAACAGGAGACCATTTACTACTATGGGTGTGAACACTTGAAACACCGCCTCCTAGACCATAGGACGATATACCAGTTGGGGATATCATGCCTCCAGTAGTGTAAGGCTTATCTAGGGCCTCCGTGAGTTTGTTTTGAAGTGAAACTAACCCCAGGTCCGTGTAGGTTCTCTTTAAGCTAACGCGCCTCGATAAAGGTACAGACCTCATGCCCCCTTTTTGAGATACTGGGTAATCTCCAGCAACAGGACTTAAAAATTTCTCACCACTTATTTGTTGAGATGCAGTCCCATTTTCCGCAGAAGGTTCGCCAGTGGTCTCAGATAAATAGTTGGTATTTGAGAAAGCCTTCTCAAATATATTATCCCCTTCCACATCGGGCGGTCCTGTGAGAGGTCCTCCTGCTAAACCTGTATGCTCGTCTTGATTTTCATTACGTTCCAGGAGATTCGCCTTAGCAACCAGTTCCATCATACGCTGTATATCCGTATCACCACTGAGTCGAGCCTGAGCATTGGCAAGGTGAACATTGCTTGCGGCAAAACCAAAACGACCTTTCATAAAATCAAGTGACCGTTTTAGTATATTTTGCCGATTGTGAAAGAACTCTTCAGATTGCTGGGCAAATGAGAATGAGTGAAGGGATTCAGACGGAAATCTATGAAGGTCTTCCAGGCTGGGAGTGGTTTGGTCAAGTGGGTAATGCATGGACGGGGAGCGGGAGGAGGACACGCTGTGAGGGGCGGTAGGGGAGATGATCGAGGGCGCCGACGTGTTTGGTAGAGTATGAACCCTGGATAGTGGTTGCTGTCGGATACGTGGTAGACCTGAGGGCCCGGGGCCGTGGTCATGTTCGAGTAGAGGGGACCTGTTAGAATAGGATGAGTTGATGAGCACCTAAGATGCCACGAATGTTAGAGAAATGATGTAGAGCTAATGCGGACCTTGACATGAAATCATATTCCGATGAACCAACATCCAATGAGTGTCCTTTTTGTAAATGGTCTCCATCATCCGTAGTTCGCAGTGAAAGGCTTCTGGAGCCCGATATCATTTTAGGTACGGTTGGAGGTGACTCCGGAGAAGAAAAGGGTAGGCTCAGCTCGTCTGTCTCAGAAATTGTCAGTCACAGGTGTGAAAGGTTTCCCATTTCATATGTTAGACAAGAAATTTAGTTAGAGATTTGGTCAGATTATTCAAGCGGTTGGTTGGAAAATTGTTCAATATCCTATCCTTGAAGTGCGACGTTGGCGGGATCTTTGAGGATGGCTCTACACACATCCAGAAATAAGATGTATGTGTACCTATCTCCTTACTCATGACCGCTATTCTTCCCGTGGTCTATCGTTGTCCCCCGCACCGTAAACCTGACCAGAGTGCGGAGTTGGATTTCGGGGGCAATGTAATATATGTTGCCGCATCGCAAGTCCCAGAGAGAAAGAACAGAGCATGCTCGCACTAACCATGATCCTCAAATGTAGGCCCTGACGACCCCATGTCCGACAGTCGGACCATCGACAAACGCTTTTGGGAGTTAAAACAAACCCACGCTAGGCGCGGTAAATCTGGGCCGCCCGCTCTATCGATAGCTCTGCCTAGGAAACATGTGTTGGTTCCTCACGCGCACTGCGTTGGCGGCAAGAGAAAACCCCGCCGCGGGAATTCCTATGTATTTCTGGCGTCACTTGCTTTGAACGGGGCCGTCCTGAATCAGCCGTCTGTGTTTCGTGCGATGCTCCGGTTGGAGGAGTTGGGTGGCGGGTACCGAGTTATCCGCGGCTGTCTATATCTCGAGAGGTTCGATGATGAGGTGGGGGAGATGGGGTAGATGGGTCGATTTTGATAAAGACTTTGCAATCTGGCATAGCCAGAAAGTAAGATTAACTAAGGTCTGAAGCTACCAAGGATTCATTCCATATCCTTTTTCCAAGTATTGGTGGGATCAACATCTGGGTGGATCGTACCAAAACAGAGCAGCAGCCGTCAGTGGCGGGGATAGAACGTGGAGAGGGGAGAGACACTGATATTATTATCTTCAATCTCTATGGATTAAGTAGGAGACATAAGAAACAAGCAGTTGACTGCAACCGTCAAATGACTTTGTCTTTTGGTGCGATTTCCGAGAAGAATATTTTAACTAGTCGCCACTTTTGCCCAAGGCTGGGAACACAGAGGTTTTAAACAGCCCTGGAACTGAAAACGTGCAGCAAAAAATGAAAAAAAAAAAAAAAAAAAAAAAAAAAAAAAAAAGGGGGTAAAAAGAAAGCAACATCCGAGTTTCGAGAGAAATAGGAATAATTAATATCCAGAGATCGAACCTCCCCGCGGCCCCGCGCTGGGTCCTTTTGTTTATCTCATATGGGGGGATGGGGATAAGATACAGACTTGAGAAAGAGACTAAGGGAGAAGCAACATGTGCCAACATCAAGCGCCGTTGTCACTAGCGACGGTGCCTATGCAGGCTGCCGTCATACACACCTCTATTTTAAATGCTTGGTTGAACCGTTTTAAGCTCTACTCCGTACAGAAAAGACAAATATCGGAGGAACGGGATATGTACGGGTGTACGCGAGAGGATGCAGTCGATACATATGGAGTGCCAAAACTGGGAACCCGCCAGCCACAGATCACCATCCGGATATTGACCTCATGGTTGGATTTTGCGCCAAGTGGGAGTCGTGTCAGTCATTCCACTATTGAGCCCGAGATAGCTATGGTTTCTTGCTGTACATGATGCTTGGTGATTGATGTCCTGACATCTATATTCATACAGCAGCGAGATTACCAAGCTCAATACGCCATTCCTAACGTCCTAGGATTAGTTATTAGCGTCAATAGCATTACTTATTGGCAGTATATACAACTATTAAGTTAACTACAGACTGTACGTGACATTAAAGAACATAAGGCATGTCTAATCATAAACAACTAAATGACAATCAAACACAGGAATATCTAATGAAAATCGTCACAAAAAATCCGTAATCCGGTAGGGGCGAGTGAAGCCGATGTTCTGACAATTCCCGCTACAAGGAGGTTTATGAAGATGATAGAAAATCAACGGTTGAAATAGGGGAAATGCGTATATCCGAGGACGCAAAATCGAACACCTGGTTTCGTATCGCAACCCTACTGCTCCCAGACTCATACATTAAGACATTATCGGGGCTTTTCTGACCCCCGGCGTAATCGATTAAGAAGTACACTTCCTTCTTCCTCTCCAGTCACGTTCTTCTTCCCATCATCCCGAGCGTCGCCGAAGAGCGTGGCCGAATTGCGGTTCTGCTCCGGAAGAGGAAACACGGATGTGATAAACCCAGATCGCTGCTTGTCATCACCCAACATCCACGAAAATGAGGTCTCTGAAAGTGGCGCACGTGTTGTAGGAGGAGATCGAAAAGATGCCGGTTTCGACATATTTTCAACTTCAGAAACTCTTGTTTCAGTAAAAGGATGGAGAGGTGATTTCTTTTCTGCCCTCTGCTCACCGTTGGGGGTGTTGCTTTCTTTTCTCGCCAAAGCCGTTGTTGCTATTTTCACATGCTCTCCTAAAACAGGCTCGCTTGAATGGGCGCTCACTGCCGCCCACGTGGTTGGCTTTGTCTCTTCAGGAATCGGCATTGTGGAGTCTTCCAGGTATACCTGGACAAATTGTATTTTTGCCAGAGCAAGATCCATGGCTTCCGTTGTTGATCTGTTTGGGTCTTCCTGTTGAATGCGCAGCTCGTTGATGGCGTTACCTAGCATTCTAGCTAACGCCTGGTTCCGTATCTCAAGAGCCGAAATCCTGTCATTCAATTCACGCTCCGTCGCAAAGTTCATGGGTGGCGAGTAGGTTGATTCACGGCTCGAGCTTTCAGTCTGCAGGACCTGTGGTGTGCTTGCGCTGGATTGGATGATTTGTATATTCCGTCTAGCTTCGACCATCGCGCCTCGGACAGCATTGGTGACGCCCCATCCCTCTGTCCGGCGATGGAGCCCTTCTGACACGTCCTGGAATAAGGAATCAAGACGACGTTGGTGAATTCGTACGGAAGAAACGCTCGGAGACGTACTACCGCTGGATGCCGGACCCCACTCTCGGCTTGTGGACTTCTTCCTGCCAGGAGTGAATCGCGGGACTGTAAAAGAGATTCGTGGCTTCCACTGTTTGTTTGAATCAGGTGTTTTGCCGGAATACTTTCGTATAAGTAATGCTGCGCCTTCGCAGTCTTGGTTTTGCTCAAGAAATAGTGCATCTTCCACAAATGTAATTGGTTTATAGGGCATTGGCGACGGATATTGGAGTAGCAATCGTAGGGAGGAAGAGTAATCCGCGTCGAGTACTAATCGAGATATCAGCCGTGAACATCAACTAAATTTTGAAGTAAACGCTTACATTGCCACCTGATCCGTAGGAGCATCGCGACGCATATTGCATCTATGAGCTCAATTCGCATGTTTTCAGCAAACAACATATCCCAAATACTAAGTACTTCTTTGAATGGGAATTCCCGCCCGAATAACAGGCGGATCCAGCGGCTATATGATTAAGATTAATATGCACTCCTAGACTTTAAGTTGTCCGATACTCACGTTAAAAATATCTGTGGAAGTATATCCGTGCTCTGCAAATGATTTGCCAACTCCAGATCAACCACCCTGAGCACAACCTGATGTATATACCGGCTCCGGGCAACGATGGGTGAGACATCTGATTGAACCCCAGGGAACCTTTTCGGCTCTTGTTCATAAAATAGTTTTGCCGTTTGCATGATGGCGCAGAAAATAGTGAAAGCATCGTGTTCAACATAATCCGAATCAAGGACTTGGAGCATTATGTCTCCGTCATCAGCAGGAGGGGTTGTAGTGTGTATTAATTCCTTGTTAATTGCATCATGTTCTAAAACCCACAAGATAGGTGCTAGCAACTCGTGCATCCCTTGTCGGTAGCCAAGGTCGGGATTCAATTTTGTATATACGAACAGTATGTCCAGCATCCTTGCTTTTGTCGTGGGTTCTCGAAAGAAATAATTCTCTTGCATGCACCTCTCCACGTCCTGGTGTATTTCCGCCCGTATCGCCTCATCTCGTCGCAGGGATTGCCACGGAGACTGTTGAAATAACCAAGTTAGGCAAAAGCTCCAGGATATACATATGTATGAACGGTCTAAAATCCGAAATCACACCTCATCATCCTCCGCCAATGGGTCTGCTGTAGACGGCAGGTCATTCGGATCGTTAATGTATTTCAGGAAGTGTTCTCGCAGGGACAGATATGCTGCTCTCGAATCAGATATCTTTCCGGGCCATGAAGAGGTATCGACGGTTTGGTGGAGGAGAAACGCCTGGCCACTGTTCAGATTTCCGACCTATGGTAGATCATGGAGTCTGTCGACTTTGGAAGCAAAGCTAACCTTCCAACACACCGATCTTAATCCATCTTCACACGGATTACTGCCATCTTTGTTTCTCAATGATTGCTTAAGCTCGGCCAACGAAGAATTAGCGTTGAAGAGGGAATCCCACCGTTTTCTGCGACGTTGGTTAACTCAAAATGAAGAGAAATGTAAGAATGACAGGTATCTTACCGAGCTTCATCCACAGCTTTCATCGCATCGTTGAATTATGTGTCCTGCTCCCTTATTGAGCAGGCTAGTGAGCAGCAATGTTTGTTGCTGGATGATGGCTCTTGGCGGCCTTGAGGTCAATTTAAGATCCCAAAAACCCGTGACTTCGCGACGAATTGCCCCTTGAACCCGCCAATCCTTAAAATGGGCTTGGCGCCTCCTCTTCTTCCACTTGTCATGAAAAATACAAAACGAGTGAATTCAACGTCTTCATGGAACCATCAATAAGAAGTTCAATATTGTGCATAGCATTTCTAATTGAATTTGTTCCGCCCCCAATGATGAGGTTGGTGAAAATTAACCTGCATATTGCTACCACATCGTGGCATCATCATATTTAACCTTCACGATACTGAACCGCGCATGATTTCGAGATTGAGCTTGTCCTTGACTTGTCTACCATGTCGGCCGATCTACTGGCTGCGTTCGGTGAGCCGAACAACACTGTGCAACAAATTCGGCCATCTCAGAGGCCGGTTCCCGGGAATGCCGGAGCTGAGCGCCTTTTGGACGTAGATACCGATACAGGAGGACCTTGGGGTTCCTGCTTATCTACCTCTCGAGAAGCCCGCATCTTAAGCAGGCGTGATAGTGAACAGGTTTCTCGATCTCATACGCCAGTGTCAGGTCTAAAATCAGCTCAGATAGAACCATTTCGCTCAGATAATACTCTCTGGCGGGACGAAGGGGGCACGGATGTGCTATTTGATGCATCTACAGAAGATGTTGCAAGCGATGACGGTACGGATGAACGTGGGGAGTTTGAGTCAGCAAAGCCATCTCTTGACAATAATAATGTTGACATACTGGACTGGGATATTAGCAACAAGAATGATTCAAATACCCCTTTTAATATCATTAAAAGTACGACTACAAAATTTCAACAGCAGACATTGGTTGATCGACCTGCCGATGTTAAGGTCCATAACCAGGTTGCGGTGGATGAGGCAGCGGCGTCTGACATGAAGTCCTGGGATACCGAGAGGACAAGTTTCGAACCGAGTGTCCGTAATATCACAGCCCCGTCGAAGTCAGACCCCTTAGATGATGATGTTGACTGGGGAGATTTCACAGATGCGGCCTGGCCTGAAAATACTGCTGCTACAACCCCTCTGGAACAATCCAAGGCTCAGACTAACCTAGTCGAGGCCATAATACCAGAATCAAAAAACCCATTATCTATGCAGAGTCCCTTGAGTTCCGTGCCGATTCGCGCCAAAAAATCTAGCGGATATCAACATCGGCCTACGAATATCCCACCTCCATCAATCCTTCTTCCTCTATTTCCTCCGTTACTAGAAGAATATTACCAAAGAACCGTCAAAACCAAACAGCTCGAATCACTAAATTCAAGTTTAGCCTCTTCCCTAGAGAGTGATTTGAAAGTAATGGCACGGGTTCTTGCCGGACGTACGCTTCGTTGGAAACGAGACTCGGTATTATGCCAGAGCACCAAAATCGGGCCTGCGCGCTCAGGAAAGATGGGAGGAATGAAGTTGACCAGTGTGAACAAAAGCGAGAACGTCAAGGAAGAGAAAGAAGCCGTGGAAGTTTATGCAGCATGGCGGAAACGAAGCAGTTATCTGAACTCTGTCATTTTGGCAGCTGGTGGACGTGCAGTGCCTATGTTACCAGACAATGTTCAAGTGAGGACAGGCACGATGGAGGAAGACGGCGCTTTGAAAGCGTCGCATGCCTGTGGATTGTGTGGGCTGAAACGAGATGAGAGGATTCCCAAGATTGATGGGATTGTATATGACAATTTTGGGGAGTGGTGGATTGAGCTTTGGGGACATGCGGAATGCAGGAACTTTTGGGAGGCGAATTGCCGCAGGCTTGCTCAGCGGTGAGGCAATGAGTGGCTAATAATAGGTACTTAGGTTCTTGGGGGGAATATGTTTAGATTTCCATTTCTATGTTGTGCCTACCCCATATTCCCTTTGCGCAATTCGGTCTCGAGACTTGATTCTGTGCAAAAGCAGCAACTGCTTAGTTAGTTGCTTTTTGTTCTGCCCGACTTGGACTTTATACTCTCTTTATGGCTATCTGCCATGTCTACGTGCCTTCGATGCAGCCATTGTCTAATTTACTGACGACAAACCAAGGTTTCAATTGCGCTGATGTACCGACGACTTGAGTGAATACGTTTGACTGATACATGTATATGAGCTTATTTTCAGGTCTTCTAATTGTAAGTCCCCTAGGATGCTAGGTCTTTCGAGTCAACATCCATGTAGTTATTCCCTCAAATAATAACTCTAGTTATGTAGTGTAGAAAGTAGCAAAATCCATATGACTATTTTTCATATATTGGTTGAAATCGAAGATTTTGAGAAGAATGAGCATTTAATAGTGTTTATATTCACTATTCAAGAATTATTGCATAATAGAATAGTTAATATAATCAACCTATTATTTATTCAGCTACATCATTTATTTGACTCATTTTATTATTATTTATATTTTTACATTTAAATTTTACAATTATATAAAATACTAAGTTAATTATATTATAAATTATTTTAACATATTGATAATATAAATAAATATTTTATTTAATTTTTAATTAAATTTAAATAGAATAATTTTAAATATTTTAAATTAAATACTTAAAAAATTATTAATATATTGTGATGATGTAAAATAAACTCTGTTCAGATTACTTGACAGTGTGATGGCGTAGAACGGGCGGGCTCCGTCCAGCCTCCTCGACAGCGTAAGGCCACGGGCCGAGGCGATCGGTAATCACAACTGCCTAGGCAATGGCATAGCAACCAACCCCACAATTACCCCGCATACGAATAACACGTAAACGTGGGAACCGCCTAGCAAACGGCGCTAAGGAGAAGGGCTATATAAACAGAGCCTTCCCCGAACCCATCTCTTAGGAACCATTTTAGTATTTCGTCTAGATAGCTTACCTAGCTGGCAATCGAACATCTGTTTCACCTGCGCCTAGATTGAAGCCTTGACATAATACTAAGATCACTAGTGGATTCCGGAGCAAATTGCTATATTCTTATCAACTCAGATTTTGTGCAGAGGTATGTCAAAGCATTAGGAGCAAGCTCTGAAGATCTAAAGAAAAGACATCAGTTGTGGGCTTCAATGGTCAGAGAGAAACTTCAATCAGAAGAGTCATCTTTTTACACTTGTGGATAGATGGAAGAAGGTTCCTAAACATGTCCATGCCGATGACAGACCTGGAAAGTACTGACATGATTTTAGAATGGGCTTGGCTGGCGAATCAAGAGACATAGCTAGACATGAAGAATCAACATCTAGTTTGATCAAGCGTACAGACACCTGCAGATGAGATATCAGAAGAATGCAGTATAGTGATTTCAAGAAAGATTTTGAAGAGATCAGGAGTAAAGTCAGAGCATCAACAGAATGCAGATCATCACAATAGATTTATTAATGAAGAATTTAAATGTGAAGTTGCTGAAAGAAGTGAGATCAGAGGATTAGATAACTCATAAAAAGAGTCAACCTCTAGTCTTTAAAAGATGACATTTATTAAAGGTATTGTTTTTCATCACTATGAAAAAAGTGAAAAGTCAGAAATTTTTATTTCAAGGTTCTCTGAGATAGATTAAATCATTAAAGAAAAGAAGAAAGTCATTGTTAATGCAGAACTGAAAAATAAAAAGATAATTGATGAACAACTACTGAAGAACTATAAGAAATTTCATAATATCTTTATAAAAATTATTTCTAATTAATTATCTTTCTTTTAGAAGACAGTGAATTATAAGATTGAGTTTGAGAAAAAAGCTGATTTAAATAAAGTCATTAGTCACATATTACTATATTGAATGAGTTTGAAGAAGCTTGAGACAGCCAAGCAATATCTTGAGATTAATTTGAAAAAATTTTTTATTTCATCAGTTACTTTTCTCTTTATATTCTCAATTCTTATAGTTTATATAGTCAACAAGTTGAGATTCTGTATAAATTATCATTAGCTTAATGCAATCTCAAAAAAAAAAAAAAAATCACTATTCAATTTCATTAATTGACAAGCTTATAAAGTGGCTAAATAGAGTAAAATTATTTATCAAATTAAATATTCATCAAGACTTTTATTAAATACATATATACTTTGAGACTAAAGATCTAACTATCTTTAGAACATGTTATGAAATCTACAAGTATAATATTATACTCTTTAATTTAAGTAATGATTTATTGATCTTTTAGCACTTCATTAATATTATTTTTTTTGACTATTTAAATCAATTCATAATTGCTTTTGTGAATGATCTGCTTATCTATAATAAAAACTTAAAAGAATATAAAAAATATATCAAGAAGATATTAATTAGATTATGAGAGACTGAACTACAAACAAGTATCTCAAAATATAAGTTTCATATTCAACAGGCAAAGTATTTGAAATTTATTATCATAGATCAAGAGATTAAAATTAACTCTGAAAAGATTATAGTAATATCACAATAAGCAGTATTTAGTATAATTAAAAAAATTTAATCATTCTTGAAATTTTGCAACTTCTATTAGTATTTTATCAAGAAATACAGTTGAATTGCAAAGTTACTATTATCACAGCTTCAATTTAAATGCAGATAAACAAATGTTTGACTGTCAACTAGATAAGCTATCTGAGCAAATACTAAGGTAATTTCTAAGAAATGGGTTCAGAGAAAGCTTTGTTTATATAGCTTTTTTTTTTAGTGCTATTTTTCATATTTATATGTTATTTGTATACAGGGTAATTATAGAGTTAACTACTATATCATTGTCTAGATAGTTACAATTTCTAATCACCTCAGTCTATATAATGAATGATCTCCTTAGCCTGTTCTATACTATCATATTATCCTCTTTTGAAGTCTAGGCATATTTTTATATCAGTAGATTATTATCTGCATTATTTGTTAGATAGTTATTTTTTTTTCAAGCTTTTAGTCATTTACTTAATTGTTTTAAAGACTTTGCTTTCATTGAATTTACAGTATGAAATTTTCAAATTAGATATGGTGATTTCTTTAGATTTTGTGCTGAATACTATGTTGAATCTTCATCAAATTTTAGTTATTTTATCTAATATTAAAGCTTCTCATAGAAGATATAGTTTATTAAAATATTTTCAACTTTTAACTTATTTTTTTCTTATATTTTAGGTGATTCTGAAGTCTTATTTAGTTGTTCTAATAAAAAATTATTTATAGCTTTCTGTAGCTTATCAGAAAAGAATATTAAATGAATTTTCATACTGTTTAATAATCTTAGTCTATAGCTATTGTTAACTTTCTCAATGATCTCAAAAAAGTTTTTATTTTGCTTTGTAAGCTTTCTGCTGAGATGTTGAATTCTATAGTTCTTGAATAACAGAAAGATCTTATTTTCTACTTCAAAGTTTAACTTTTAATGATATTTATTGATTTATAATTTTATAATTTCTTGTATTTTTTTCATATTGTTAGCTGTCAACTTTTAAATTTTCTTCATTTGAATGATGCACTGCTGGGTATCTTCTCATTTAAGCTTTTTTTCTTTAAATAGTGCCTTTAGTAGTAGCTTTTAATCAAAGAACATTTGAAATTTATATCTGTAAGCAGTTAGAAAGAGTATTATCTCAGTTGTTCTGATAGTAGTTTATATATAAATGAAGTTTGATCATCAGATATTGATTGACAATTTTAGTCTGATCATCTGTTTATATGTGATAAACTAATAAAAGCTTCAGCTTAACTCTCAAACATCTGATGAACTTATCTTAGAAGTCTGAGATGAATTGTGATTTATAATCTAACACAATTGAATATAATATTTTATAATATTTATAATAGTGCTTCAAGAACAGTTTTATTAGTTCTTTAACATCTGCCTTTCTTGTAATAGAAATAAATATAGACTTCTTGCTTAGTCAACAGATAATCATCAATATCATATTATAATCTTTTTTCATCATAGAGTTATTTATGAAGTTCATTGAGATGTGCTGCCAGACTCTACTGAAGATTGATAGTAACTTCAACAGCTTTAAAGTTTTATTATAAAAGATTTTTATTCATCAGCACATCAGACAATTGTTCATATACTGATTGGCATTTTTGATTTAGTTATTTCTATAGTATCTTCTCTTCACTAGCAAGTATAGTTTTCTTTTCTTAGAATGTGCTGTTGATGACTGCTCACGAATCTTCTATAGAAGATATACTTAGAGAGTAGAATTTTTTTCAATTAATATCACTAAGTGCTCTTCAAAATATAAAAGTTCATTTATTAGCTCTCAGTGTTATTTTTTTTATTGTACTTTCTCATATTATAATTTCAATAATTCTATCTCTCTGTTTCTTGTCTTGACTTCATCATAAATATATGTATTTATATTTATAGTCTTGACTTTAATAAATTCTTTGATGATCTTTAAATTCAATCTTTTTAAGTTAAGAAATAGTTATATTTAAGTGCTTTTGCTATCTTTCTGAACCTCTGACTGACTCAGTATATCTGCTAGTGTATTCTGATATTCAGACCAGTACTGAATTAGAAAGTAGAATCAGAAAAGAAACTCTGCTTAGTATATTTATCAGATATTAATATTATTAATTATTATGAAGTACTTAAAATCTCAATGATTAGTCAAGATCTTGAATCTCTTTATTCTCTGAAGATCTTTCAGCTCAGTATATTATTCTATCAATGCTCTCATAATTACTAGTATTTTTTTATCATGAATTTCATAGTTTCTCTCTGCTTTATTTATTGAAGCTAAGTAGAAAACAATTAAATATCACTGCTTATTCTCGTATAACTGAGATAGAATATCAGCTATAGCATTATTTGAAGTATTTATCTTTACTCAAGTCTTTTAATTTGAGTTATAATGATAGAGCACTGAGGCTTCAGATAAAACTTTTTTTATTTAATCAAAGATACACTGACAGATCTCATTTCACTCAAAAGATTAATTTTTCTAAATGAGCTTAAATAGTGATTTTACAATCTGACTGTATTTCTTGATAAAATGCTGATAGAAGTTGTAGAATTACAAGAAGAATTAAACTTTCTTGATGATACTAGACACTACTCATCTTGATATCATTATAATCTTTTTTAAGTTTACTTTAATTTTTTGATTAATGATAATAAATCTTAAGTACTTTATTTATTGAATATAAAACTCATATTTTGAGATACTTGTCTATAGTTGAGCTTCTTATAATTTAATCAACATCTTATTAATATACTTTTTATATTTTTTTAATATTTTGCTATACATAAATAAATCATTTATAAAAGTAGTTATGAATCAATTTAAGTAGTTAAAAAAGATAATATTTACAAAATATTGAAAGATCATTGAGTTATTACTTAGATCAAAAAGTATAATTTTATACTTGTAGATTCTATAATATATTTTAAAAGTAGTCAGATCTTCAGTCTCATAATGCATGTGTATCTGATCAAAGTCTTGACAAATATTCAATTTGGTAAAGAACTTAGCTTCAATTAGCTACTTCATGAGCTTATCAACTAGTGAAATTGAGTATTGATTCTTTTTTGAAATTGTATTAAATTAGTGATAATTCATGCAGAATCTCAACTTGCTTATTATATGAGCCATAAAAATTGAAAATGCAAATAAAGAAATCACTGGTGAAATAAAGCTCTTCTCTAGATTGATATCAAAATATTATTTAATTATCTCTAGTTTCTTCAAGCTCATTTAGTATAATAATATGTAATTGATAGTTTTATTTAAATTAGCTCTCTTCTCAAGCTCAATTTTATAGTTTACTTTCTTTTAAAAAAAATTAATATTAATCAGAAATAATTTTTAAAAAAATATTTTAAAATTTTTTATAGTTCTCTGATAGTTGTTTATTAATTATCTCTTCATTCTTCAGTTCTATACTATAATAACCTTCTTCTTCTCAATAATTTTATTTATTTTACAGAGACTTGAAATAAAGATTTCTGACTTCTTACTTCTCTCATATTGATAAAAGATCATACTTTTAATAAATGTTATTCTTTGTTACTTGTTCAATTCATTTCTCATTTCAGCTCTCATAGATCTTTCAGTAACTTTTTATTTAAATTTCTTATTAATAAATCTATCGCAGTGATCTGCATATTATTATTACTTTAACTTTACTACTGATCTTTTTAGAATCTTTTTTGAAATTATTATATTATATTCTTCTGATATTTTATTCTCAGTTGTTTATATACTTAGTCAAATTAAATATTGATTCTTCATATCTAGTCATATTTTCTACTTTATTAGCTAAAATCATTTTAAAATTATATCAGTGCTTTTTAGATTTATCATTAGCATTGATGTGTTTAGAAATCTTTATTCATCTACTTATAAATATAGAAAAATAACTTCTGTAATTAAAGTTTCTCTTTAATCATTAAATTTCACAATCTGATAATCTTCTATTAGCTTTTCATAGTTTACTTCTAAAATTTTAACATACCTATATATAAAGCTTGTGTTGATATGAATATAGCAATTTGCTTTAGAATTTATTAGTGCTTTTGTAAAAATAATATATTTATTAAAAGCTACTTTAATATATACAATAAAGAATTTTCACTCATCAACTGATTCATATTTAAAGTTTCTAGTACAACTATATTATCTGAGAAGAAGACTTCTCTCAGACTTAATTTTTTCTCAATTTGATGACAGCAGTTTCAGTATTCACTTTATTCAGTTTTGTCTTTTACTTATATAAGTAGTTTTATACTATATAATATTTGCTTCAGCAATTGAAGTATTTCATATTTTTTTTCAATTTTCATTCTTCAGTCTATTTTCAGTTATATGTACTGGTATGATTGAAGTCAATTTACAATTTTAAGTTGAGAAAGTTTCCTCACAGCTGTTTTGAGTCATAGAAATTTCTTCATAATTGAGCAACTATCAGTTATTTTGACTAGATATATCTTTAAAATAGTGACTTGTCCTGGTGTATATCTTTTAAATCTCATAAAAGATATTGCAATTGATGCAGACTACTGTAACTATATATTGAAAATCAAAAATAATTATATAAAGAAAGTCTGCTTTATAATGAACTTGAGCTTCATCAGTTATATGTAAAAACTTGATCACAAATACATGATAATTATCTTCATTTCTTATTATTAGTCATTGATATTTCATCTTTACATTCTCAAGCTTATCAACATTCTTATATATTCTTTATAATACTTTAATACTTTTTAAGCTATTTTAAACTTCTTAAAATAATTTTTTTTTATTTTTAAAGCTAAGTATTTGATAGCTTCATCATCAATTCAGTTCTCAATATAGACATTATAGCTTTTTTTAGTTAAAAAGTAATCCATATTAACAGCTAGTTTGTATTTTATTTAAAAGAGTCAGTTTTCAAATATCAGTTCTTTTTCATTGATAAGATATTTAGAGTTATTGAGTTTAACTGATTATTATATCTGTTAAGTATTTATCAGTCTGATTTAAGAAATTAAATAGTTTACAGTCTGCTGTAAAATATTTTATTTCTCTATTAAACTGTTTATTTGCTGGTTAAATTTATTTAATTTACTTTCTCTGCTTATTTTGTTCTACTCTAACTCTTTTTAGAATATCTATTATCTCATTCATGATAGCAGTAATCTTTTGATATATTTGATCTGAGTTCTTTTCATTTTGTCACAAGAAATTATTCTTTTTATATGAGATTTCTTAACTTCATATTTCTTTCAGTCAGAGTTATCATATCTCAGTCTGATCTTTATAGACTGTCAGACTCTCTAACTACCTTTAATATATTAATAATCTTCTCAGAGGTTCAAAAACAAAAGTAGATAAGAATTTTCAAAGATTTTTTATTTAAAAATCTTCTTTAAAAAGAGTAAGAAAAGTATTTAATTTTAGTATTATGTTAAAATTTCAATCTAAATATAGATAAATAGATATTTGATTATCAACTAAATAACCTATCTGAGTGAATACTAAGATGATTTCTAAGAGATAAGTTCAAAGAAAGCTGTATTTATATAGCTCTTTTTCTTAGTATTGTTTTCCATATTTTTGTGTTATTTGTATGCAAGGTAATTATGAAGTTAGCTGCTATATCATTGCCTAAGCAGTTGCAATTCTCAATTGCATTAGTTTATGTGATAACTGATTATCTCAATCTATTCTACACTATCATAACTATTTAAGCTCACTTGAAAAAATTAATTTTTTGAATGAAATTAGATCTATCAGTATATCTTTAATCGGATGAAAGAGCTATATTTAAAGCCTTAATGCTTTATTATTATAATCTGAATCAGAAAACTTATATAGAAATAAATACTTTAGATAATGTTATAACTGATATTTTATCTCAATTATATGAGAATAAATAGTAATATTTAATTACTTTCTGCTTAGTTTTTATAAATAAAATAGAAAGAAACTATAAAATTTATGACAAAGAAATATTAATAATTATGATGTAAGAACACTAAAGTAGATGAACTAAGTGTCAAAAAGAAGTATAAGAAGCTCTATAATTAAGATTATAAGAGAGTAGATATATAGACACTGCAAGTATTATAAAGAGAAGAGGATAGTGATGAATGAAATGAATATATAGGATTGAATAGTAGCTAAGCACTGAATTTCTCAAAGGAACTTTGAAGATTTAGAGTGTTTATATACATGAATAAGTAGCAATAGATTTTATCTCTAATCTTCTATAAAATAGGGAATTAGCAATGCAGTGATCTGAATCTTTATGAAGTGCTGATTCTATCCTTCAAGAAATGCTGATGCTAAAAGACTGATTTTTGAGAAGTGCTGATTTGTGCTGATTCTGAATACTAAATTTTGAGATGATGCTGATCCTCTAGGAGGTGCTGATTCTAAAGTGCTTTGATAAGTAGTATGAAGATAAGCACTTTAGTAAGTGAGTATAAGGATTTAGAGGATCTGATTCTAAAGTGCTTTGATAAGCAGTATAATAAGCAGTGTGAGGATAAAGAGATAGTATAGAGAGCCTTGACATCATATATAAAAGCATTATCAGAATGATAAACTGAGCTAAAAGACCTTCAGAGAACAGTAAAATTCAAGATATTGACTAATTATCAAGCTTTTGAGTACTTTATGACAATTAAGAATCTCAATACTCAATAATCACACTAAGTAAATTTTTTCTTTTAATTCTACTCTCTAAATCAGTATCAATCTGAGTGTTAGAATAGACTAACAGATGTACTGAGTTAGTTAAAGATTTAAAAAGATGATAATAGTATTCAAATGTAATTATTTCTCAAGTTAAAGAGATTGAACTTAAAAATTATTAAGAAATTTATTAAGATTAAAACTTCAGATATTAGTATATATATTCTTGATAAGATCAAAATTAATAACAAAGAGATAGAATCACTAAAATTATAATGTAAGAAAGTACAATGAGAAGAAAAGCTTTGACAGCTGATAAATAAACTTTTATACTTTGAAAAACATCTAGTGATATCAATTGAGAAAGATTCTACTATTATAGTATATCATTTAAAGGAGATTTATGAGTAATCATCAATAGTATATTCAGAAAAAGAAAATTATACTTACTACTGAAGATAAGATACTACTGAAGTAGCTGAATTAAAAATGTTGATCAATATATGAACAATTATCTAATATGTCAATAATTAAAGATTTTCTGTAATAAGATCTCAGAGTTGCTAAAGTTACTATTAATCTCTAGCAGAGTCTAATAGTATATATCAATGAACTTCATAAATTACTCAATGATAAAAAGAGATCATGATATGATATTAATAATTATTTATCAATTAAGTAAGAAGTCTATATCTATTCTCATTACAAGAAAGATAAATATCAAGAAGCTAGTAAAACTATTCTTGAAATATTATTATAAGTATTATAAAGTATCAGATTCAATTGTATCAGATCATAAATTATAATTCATTTCAGATTTTTGAGATAAGTTCATCAGATGATTGAGAGTTAAGCTGAAACTTTCATTAACTTATCACATGCAAACAGATGATCAAACTAAGATTGTCAATCAATATTTAATAATCAAGCTTTATTCATATATAAACTACTATCAAAATAACTAAGATGAGTAATTGTTAATGATAAATTACATAGCCGAAGCTCTGAAGAATAAATTAACTAAAATAATATTTTTTTAAACTACTTATAAATATAAATCTTAAATATTTTTTGATTAAAAGTTACTATTAAAAACACTATTTAGAGAGAAAAAGTTTAAATAAGAGGATGCTCAGCAGCATATCATTCAAATGAAGAAAATCTAAAAGCTGACAGCTGATAATATGAAAAATACACAAGAAATCATAAAATCACAGATCAACAAATATTATCAGAAGTTAAACTTTGAAATAGAAAGTAAGATCTTTCTATCACTCAAGAATTATAAAATTCAATATCTCAGCAAAAAGCTCATAGAATAAAATAAAAATCTATTTGAAATTATTAAGAAGATTGATAATAGCTATAAATTAAGTCTATTAAATAGCATGAAGATTGATTCAATATTCTCCTCTGATAAGCTATAGAAAACTGCAAATAATCTTTTATCAAAACAATTAAATAAGATATCAGAATTAGTTAAAATATAGAATAAAAATAAAAAAGAGATTAAAAATATTCTAGTAAGCTATATCTCTTATAGAAAGCTTCAATATCAGATAAAATAACTAAAATTTGATAATGATTTAATATGATATTCAGCTCTAAATTTAAAAGAATTATTGTATTTAATTTGAGAATTTTATACTATAAAATCAATAATAGCAAAACCTTTGAAATGATTAAATAAATAATTAAAGACTTGAAAAAAGAATAATATTATAGCAGCTAAAGCAGATAATAATCTACTGATATAAGAACATACCTAGACTTCAAAGAAAGAGTAATATGATGATATAAAATAAGCGAGCTTCATTTAGCCTTCTCAATAGTATAAAATTATTAACTGAGATAATTAATAATTATATAATCTATCTAGATATTGATATAGTAACTAACTTTACAATTACCTTACATATGAATAATATATAAATATAAAAACTGTCTAGTAAATAGTACTAAGAAAAAAAGCTATATAAATAAAGTCTTCTCTAAACTCATCTCTTAGAAATTATCTTAGTATTTTATTTAAATAACTTATCTAACTAACAATTAAATATTTATTTTATCTATATTTAGATTAAAGTTTTGATATAAGCTAGCTGTTAATACTGATCACTTTCTAATTAAAGAAAGCTATATTATCTATATTAAAAATTAAATAAAAAATAAAGCTATAAAATATTTTATTTTAAAAATAAGAGAAAAGTATTCTGAGAAGTTTGAGATATTGACGAAAGTATCTGAATATCTACAAATAATATATAAAAATATCAATAAGTTTAAAAATATAAAAATAAAATACTAATAGTTGATATTAAGAAATTAAAATAACTATTATATATTTATGATTAAATTTCTGTATTTCACTGATAAAGCTTAGATTTATAAAAAAAAATTATAAAGCAGACTTTTTCA